>NW_027280249.1:0-2500 GCF_046629955.1 Centroberyx affinis
CAGTCTACTTTAATTGGGAAACCTGTATAGAGAAAGTCATGGGACACGCTCTCCTCTCCCTCAACAAATATCATCAACTTGCCCTTGAGCAAGGCACCTGACCCCACCTGCTCCACTGGAGGCGCTCAGTGCCACCGGCGGAAGACTGTGGTTGCACTGGGCAGATCTGAGGAAGTGTATTGGTGTGTCTGACGCAGGCCGTTACTGAGAAACAGCAACTGTGTTCAGCCTAAATTCTCTGAGTTATACACTGTTGTCGGGTGAAAACCTTGTATTTCCAAAATGTCAACATTTCAGGAACTAAGAAAAACATGTGTATTTTTCAGGTTGTCCAATGGGTATTGAAAAGTATTCACAAGAGTCTTACAATTTTCTCATCCAAAGAAGAGCATGGAATCCTTCCACTGAAGTGAAAACCTGAAAATCAACAACATTAGACATACAAGGTTTTCACCCCACAGCGGCGACAATGAGGCCAGGAAGTCAGGTGACCCAGTTTGCTCTGTAACAAGATTAGGTTATTTGACAAACGATGTATCACACAGACACAATGAAACACACACACACACACACACACACACACACAATGAGGAAAATGACTTGTAGGTCAGTATGAGGTGTAGAAACTCAAAAGGTCTCTCAGAAAGTTAAACCTCTGTTTGGTTTCTTGTAATTGGAGTGTGTAGGATGAATCTATAGTGTGTAGTATAGAGCTGCAGTATGTAGTAATGAATCTGGAGTGTTTATTATGGAGCTGTAGTGTGTATTATGAAGCTGGAGCGTGTAGTATAGAGCTGGAGTGTGTAGTATGGAGTTGTAGTGTTTATTATGGACCTGTAGTGTGTGGAGCTCGAGTGTGTATTATGGAGCTGCAGTGTGTAGTATAGAGCTGGAGTGTGTAGTATAGAGCTGGAGTGTGTAGTATGGAGCTGCAGTGTGTAGTATAGAGCTGGAGTGTGTAGTATAGAGCTGGAGTGTGTATTATGGAGCTGCAGTGTGTAGTATAGAGCTGGAGTGTGTAGTATAGAGCTGGAGTGTGTAGTATGGAGCTGCAGTGTGTAGTATAGAGCTGGAGTGTGCAGTATGGAGCTGCAGTGTGTAGTATAGAGCTGGAGTGTGTAGTATAGAGCTGGAGTGTGTAGTGTGGAGCTGCAGTGTGTAGTATAGAGCTGGAGTGTGTAGTATGGAGCTGGTGTGTGTAGTATAGAGCTGGAGTGTGTAGTATAGAGCTGGAGTGTGTAGTATGGAGCTGCAGTGTGTAGTGTAGAGCTGGAGTGTGTAGTATGAACCTGTAGTGTGTGGAGCTGTAGTGTGTATTATGGAGCTGGAGTGTGTAGTATAGAGCTGGAGTGTGTAGTATGGAGCTGGAGTGTGTAGTATAGAGCTGGAGTGTGTAGTATAGAGCTGGAGTGTGTAGTATAGAGCTGGAGTGTGTAGTATGGAGCTGCAGTGTGTAGTATAGAGCTGGAGTGTGTAGTATGAACCTGTAGTGTGTGGAGCTGTAGTGTGTATTATGGAGCTGGAGTGTGTAGTATAGAGCTGGAGTGTGTAGTATGGAGCTGCAGTGTGTAGTATAGAGCTGGAGTGTGTAGTATGAACCTGTAGTGTGTGGAGCTGTAGTGTGTAGTATGAACCTGTAGTGTGTGGAGCTGTAGTGTGTAGTATGGAGCTGTAGTGTGTGGAGCTATAGTGTGTATTATTGAGCTGTAGTGTGTATTATGGAGCTGTAGTGTGTAGTATGGAGCTGGAGTGTGTCCAGTTGGCAGGGTTCAGCCCACTTTGACAGCCAAAAAGGAGGAGTGGCCTGAAACACCACAGTTCCAGCTTTTTTTTTTCTTGAGCACAAAAAGTACTTTTGCACCTCAAAGCGATTCTGAATATTCATTTACATTGAAATGACACACAGCCTGTAAAGAGACAACAGCTTGTATCTGTTCTGTGTCTTGTTACAAATGCAAATCCATCATCTGATGATTCCTCTCAATTTGTTTGCACAGCCAGCGCAGGTTCAGCTGGAGTGTCAGTATCAACATGCAGCAAGGCCAGCTGCTTGAATACAATCAGCTGTTACATAACTGAGGGTAACCAGAACACTGCTGCTCTGTGCTGCTGCCACAGCAGGTACAGGACACACACACATTTACAGTACACACCACACACACACACACACACACACACACACACACACATGCATGCACACACACAAACACACATGCATACTCTCACATAAACATACACAAACATACACATGCATGTACACACATGCACACACCAGTAATTTAAAACGAGTTTTTCCATAAAAAGAAGACCCTCTGGGCTTGTTCTCTCTTTGTATTTTTTTCTGTCTGGTCTCTCTGGCTTGGCTTCTGTCTGTCTCTCAGTCACACACACACACACACAAGGACATTCCATTCCTTGACTCTTTAACTCTAACCTGCCCAGGGTGATGATTATAAGTAAACGCCCCCTTCTCCCACAATAACACCCTTCCAGATGCCCT
>NW_027280249.1:7500-45000 GCF_046629955.1 Centroberyx affinis
ATTATATTATTTGCGCTATGTAATGACATTTTTAAATTGTTGTTTACATTCGAGCGAGACAATGCCATGACATGGGGGTGGGGCTTCCCTGGATGTCTCGGGGCTTGGCGGCTGAAGTGCCTGGGGTCTGCGGGGGCTGTCATTGCTGTGCGTGGGGTATTCTTGATGGGCGGGGGGGGGTTTGGGGGAGTGTTGGAGTGTAGGCAGTGGTTTGGAGTGGAGGCAGTGGTTTGGAGTGAGGCAGTGGTTTGTGGCATTGTCGGTGTCTTGGCTGTGCCTTTTTTGATTGGTTTGGTGCTGCCTTGGCGGGTGGAGTCATTGGTTCCTTCTGGAGTAGGGCTGCAACTAACGATTATTGTCATTGTCGATTAATCTGTCGATTATTTTCTCGATTAATCGATTAGTTGTTTGGTCTATAAAATGTGAGAAAATGGTGAAAAATGTCGATCAGTGTTTCCCAAAGCCCAAGATGACGTCCTCAAATGTCTTGTTTTGTCCACAACCCAAAGATATTCAGTTTACTGTCATAGAGGAGTAAAGAAACCAGAAAATATTCACATTTAAGAAGCTGGAATCAGAGAATTTTGAATTATTTTTCGAAAAAATTACTCAAACCGATTAATCGATTATCAAAATAATTGGCGATTAATTTGATAGTTGACAACTAATCGATTAATCGATTAATCGTTGCAGCTCTATTCTGGAGGTATGGAGTTTTCTCAGGGGCTCCAAACTTTTAAACTTTTAAGCTTTTGAACTTTTGAATGGCAGTGTATCTCCTTTTTATCGTTTATTTTGTAACTGTGTTTCTTCTTCATGTTCACTTTTATCTGTTTGCATCTGTGTTTAGTTGCATGTCTGTTCGTTTTCTAGTTGTATCCATTTATCCCCTGTATTCCTTTTTTGTTATTTTTTTATTTATATATGTTTATTATTCAACTGTTTTATTTATTTGATTGTGGTAAATTCTGCATCATTGTTTTCTGTGGTTTTTATTGTATGTAAAGCACTTTGCTTTTAGAAAAGTGCTATACAAATAAAGTTGTTATTATTATTATTATTATTAGTATTACTAGAAAGATTTGTGTCTCAGAAATAAACAGAATTCAGCACAGTCAGACTTTGTAATGATTGAACTTTTATTGATTACATTGTATCGCGGTTGTATCGAATCGCAAACCACATCGAATTGTATCGTGAGATAAGTGCATTGTTCCATCACTACTGGTTTGTCTGTGAGTCAGTGTAGTTGGAGATATCAGCGCTCGTTTTCCTTTCTTCAGAAGAAGCCATTTGCCTGCACAGTATGAAAATCAACTTCCACAGAGTGAGATAATCATCACAGTGAAGCCTTCATTTGGTTTAGTCAAACTTTCTGTCTTATCCTTATTTCATTGTGCTGAGTTGAGTGTTTTCATCTCAGCGCTGCGTTACGTTCCGCTCTGCTTCCCGTCAGTCAGCTGACACCCACAGGGAGAAATGTTAGTCTCCTCCAGGAAATAATCCCTCAAAAACATGTCGCCTTACAAACGTTTTTGTCACATCCATGTTTTCTTATTTGGGGCACCTTGAAGAAGAAATTAATTCTTCAAATACTAACCTACGACCTTTGCAACAGTTACATTGGAATACCAGAGTGCCATTTCCTAAAAACCTGGTTTGATAGGCTTTTGTATAATTTGTTTTCACCTATATTAGTCTCACTGTATTTGCATGTTCTATTCTTGTGTAACTGGTTTTTAGTCTGACACTTCTGTTTCTTCTTATTGGCTTTTATTCATTATTGTTTTGTTGTTATAAAGTTGCTTGAAAAGTGCCACCTAAAATGCAATTCTAGTTCTAAAGCTAGTAGTGCTATTATGAATGTTGTTATAATTATTATTGTGTGTACAAGTACATTACATTTCCTTCTATTTTCCTGCGTTGTCCAGATCACGCTGCCCATGCGTGTTTTCAAGCTGATGGGCGTGGAGACGATGATCATGACCAACGCAGCCGGAGGCCTGAACCAGGACTACAAAGTGGGAGACATCATGCTCATCAAGGACCACATCAACATGCCGGGATTCGCTGGAAACAACCCGCTGGCTGGACCCAACGATGAGAGGTGGGTGGAGGAGAGGGACGAGTGGGAGGATGGATGAGTAGATGTGAAGGGAGGGAGGAATGGATGGATGGATGGAAGGAGATGGGGAGGTTGTATAGAGGGTGAGAGAGTGGCCCAATGATGAAATGAAACGTAGGTGGAGGAGATAAATGGGTTAAGGTTCGACCCACATGTGTTTTTCAAGGCTGATATCAATATTTTTGTTTTGGAGCAGCTAATAGCTGAAATTGTGCACCAATAGCTTTACATTTGACCATTTTATGCCCCAGAAATACAAGTATTCAGTGATTCCCCAGAATCTTGGCAGGCATTGAAAAGCCTCTATTGTCCCGTTAAGTGATGACAACATGGACCAAAATCATCGACATGTCCCTGGTAAATCATTGGCTCCATGCTATCAGTTTACCTATCTGTTTCACTGTGTTGAGTGATAGTAAGCCACTAGCATACAAAGTAAGAAGAATGACCTTTTAGTAATAAAAAAATAAATAAAATGCTTTTTATGATGTGGCCTGTACATTCATCAATTTAAAAAAAATGGTTTCTCATTAACTTGATGCAGCCAGGTTTATTTTTGGAACTATATCAGGAGAGAAACCACGTATTCATCCGCTGCGTAGTGACTTTTGGTCTCCCATCGCCCACCAGCTTCACTTCCTGTGGAAACAAGAAAAGTAGTGCCTTATTTTCGTATCATATTTTGTGTAAACTTTACCAGTCTCCTACACAAAACTGCCAGACGTAGCCACATATCATTTCCGATTACTCACCACTTAGCTTTAGAGCGGCTACAAATTCTCATTTTCTCACTTTTGAGATAATGCTAGTCGCCTCCTATCACTCAACACAGTGTATGCTAAAGTGTTAGCATGGAGCACGGCAGCCAACAATCTGCCTGGGACACATAGATGATTTTGTTGTCTTTGTTCTCATGAGGAAGTTAACCAACAGTATTTCTAAGTAAGTTACCTGAGTCAATTGGGGGAGTTTCACTATCAGGAGCGGTACAGCAGTGTGTAGATTCCTACCTTTTGCTCTAGATGAGTCAACGCCACCCTCCTCCCCTCAGGTTTGGCGTCCGGTTCCCCTGCATGTCTGACGCCTACGACCGCGAGCTGGTGCAGCTGGCGCACGACGTGGGAGCAGAGCTGGGCTTCAGCGACTTCCTGCGGGAGGGAGTGTACTGCGTCCTCGCAGGTCCCTCCTTTGAAACCATCGCCGAGTGCCGCATGCTGAACACACTAGGAGCCGATGCTGTTGGTGAGTTTGGAGACAGACAGACACACACACACACACAGACACACACACACACAGACACACACACACACACAGTCTTACTTATGTCACTTTTGGGGTATTTACATAGACTTACATTCATTTCCTGGAGACTTACCCTAACCATAACCACTGCTTGCCTAAACCTAACCCTAATCTTAACCACTGACCCAAAAATCAGCTTTTTACCAATTGGGGACACGGCTTTTGTCCCCAATTGCACAAGCCGTCCCCAATCAACTGGTCTTAAGTCTGGTTTGTGTCCCTGAAAGTGCCTTAAGTCATACCCACACACACACACACACACACACATTATGTTCAAACTAATCCAACTATCTAACACATGAGAGGAAGTTTTTGTATTAGTCACAGGACTAGTCCATAAAAAACCTCAACTAAAATTAATACTTTACACCCAGTGTTGGGAAAAATTACTTTCACAAGCAATTAGCTACTTCACGTTATTACTTACCTTAAAAAGTAACTATATACATTACAAAGTTGCTCTTTATTAGAAGTAACTTGTTTGAGTATTTTTGCGTTACCCACTTCTAAAACATGCCGTGCTGCTGATCATTATTGCTATTAAACTATTGCTTGGTTTTTAAACAGTAAGCCAATCTCATTTATATCAAGCAAACATAGATCATTTTTTGTTTTTGTTTTTTTCAATTAAGCAAACATGTTGGCTGCATGAGATGCTGCAGGATTTTACTTTCTTCTACTTTTGTAAAATTTTGCACTAACAAAAAGCGAAACAATAGGCCTATGAAAGAAAAATAAAAGTAACAACATTCTAATTTTAAAAAGTAACAAGTTAGTTACAAGAATTGAAAAACCATTGTGTCAAGTTACAAGTTACCACAAAAAAGTAATGTGAGTACTCTAACTAACCTCAACACTGTTACATCTACATCTACTATTGACTCTGCCTCTCTCTCTCTGTCTCACACACACACACACACGCACACAACACACTCATACACCATTATCACAGCCCTTTATCTTAGCACCTTATAAATGTAACTATTTATCTCTTGCTAAAATGACACCCTAATGTCTGATTATAATGTAATTTATAATGTGAATCTCCACATTCCTGTATAACTAACAGACTGTTTAACATATAATTGCCATACTGTATACCCCACATGCTGAGGTCTTCTCCTGGTCTCTGTGTTAGGCATGAGCACGGTGCACGAGGTGATCGTGGCCCGTCACTCCGGGATGCGCTGCTTCGCCCTGTCGCTGATCTCCAACCGGGCGGTGATGGACTACGACAGCCAGGAGAAGGCCAACCACAAGGAGGTGCTGGAGACGGGCGAGCTGCGGGCCGAGCAGCTGGAGAAGCTGGTGTCCAGCATGGTGGGCCGGCTGGAGCACAACAACAACTACGCCTGCTGATCTGACCCCGCCCGACGCTGTGACCCCCACCTCCTGTAGCTGGTCCCGGGTCAGCTGTCCTATGCGCGGTCACAGCAGGAGGAGTTTTAGAAAGCTTGTTAGTGCGCTAAAAAGCTGTGCGTAGTTTCAACAGCCAGGCTAGGTTTATTATTACTTGATACACTGGTTTCTTAGTTGGTCACGTTCAGGGCGAAACTCTTTTTTCAAATAGATTTTTCCACTGACTGTTACTTTAAGTCTAGTCTTAATATCCAGAAACCAGTCCGCTTATACTCCATTCTTAGCAACGTTTACATTATTTTAGGGTAGCTGTTATTGAGATGTATAAATAAATAATGCTAATCTCTGACAAATTCTCTGACAAAATCTGTTGGGTTTCAGTGAAACAACCTATTTTTGTTTCTAATTTAATAATTTTTAACTTAATAATAATGAATACTATTTATTGTTTCCATTCTTTTACATTCCCTGACAACAGCGAATGACACGACAAGTGATATTTGCATTTTTTTAAAAATGTAGATCGAGGACCAACTCATAATTCAACAGCGATGTCTCCATGGCATCATGGCTAAAAGGAGGTGAAATGAATGATTTCATGAAGTGTAACAGGTGTAATATGTTCTAAAATATTTATGGTAAATGTATTTAAGTGGTAGCACTTGTGCTTTTATTTACTGTAAAAGTGTGTGGAGGTTTTGGTGGGAAGAGTGTAAGTAAGGGATTAGTGTTGTATCCTAGATGGGACAGTTATTGCCAAACTACTGGTGTAGGTATAGGTTAGGTGACTGGATATAACAAATACACAATCAAAGTACGTACATTTCAAAATCTATCCAGGAACATGTCTTATCACTGTGCTAACTAATGGATAGAGGTTTTCTCTGTGTATTGGCCGTGAATGCTTTTGGAGGTACTGTACAAAGAATTTGTTTATTGTCTATTTTTTCCTTTGTGCTTATTGTGTTACTTTTACAATAAAACGACTCAACTTGAAAACGTAGTGGTTTTGTGAGTGGTATTTTCCAAGCATCACAGGGAACCAAGAGGACTTATCTGTTTGTGTTCATCAGTAGTTAGTTTGGTGGTGGGAAAGCCTCGAGTTTTGACCAGCAGCTGTGTGTCCTTGAGCTAAACTCTTCAGGGAAAAATCCTCCCTCAGATCTCAAACTGTTAGATATCACCAATCTGTGATGTTCAGTACATTCCAAGAGTTGTTTGAATCCTGTAATTTACTGTTTTGATGAACCCACTTTCCCTCAAGCTGCTTCGTCTACTTCAGTTAGTGAGTTCCTACGTTTCCCAGAATGACTTTCAGCAACGGCCAGAGAACGGATGTGAACTTCTTCTGGGTTTTATATGTAGGTGGAGGGAGTGATAGTGTTTTTTCCAGTTGAGAAAAAGTGAAAGCCGCATCCCTTACTCAAAACACAACCTGTCTTGTGGCTGCATTACATTCTGGTCTATTGAGGCTATTGTTGGTGCAGAAATTGATCTCTCTGCTTCTTCTGTGATGGATTTCTTCCTGTATGATTGTTAAACATCGGTGCAAAATGGCGGCTCAAGAAAGAAGCCCTCGCTCTTTGATTCTGAGGGACTGAAACCAAAACCTGACGTTTACCGTTGACGTTTATCAATCAGTCAAATTTCAATCAAACTTCATTTATATAGCACCTTTCATACAAGTTAGTGCAGTTCAAAGTGCTTCACAGATGACTGACAAGTGGACAATTAGACAGAACACGTGTAGACCGTAAAAACAATTTGAGACCAATGCAAAAATAAAAAATGATGACAATGCAATACAATAAAAGTAGATTTAAAAGCAAACATATATAATAAAAATATTAACAAAATAACAGATGAAATAAAATAGAATAAAATTTGACAACATAAAAACAATAAAATAAGTGAATAAAATGCAGTAAATAAAGTCTATAAACCATTCTTAATCAAAAGCCAGGCTGAAGAGGTAGGTTTTAAGTTTACGTTTAAAGATTTCAACTCTTCCAGCTGCTCTCAGATCCACAGGCAGACTGTTCCAGCGGCTCGGAGCATAAAAGCTAAAAGCTGCCTCACCTAAAGTTTTAGTCCTGTACTTTGGAACAACTAACAGGCTCGTGCCAGAGGACCCGAGGAGCCGAACTGGTTCATATACTGTAAGCATGTGAGACACATATGCCGGTGCAAGACCATGAAGTGCTTTAAAAACAAGTAAAAGAATTTTAAAATCAATACGGAAACTGACAGGCAACCAATGTAAGGACTTTCCAATGTAAAGTCTCTCTGTGTCACTCAGAGAGAAAGAAATGGTCGCACTTTAGCAATATTTTTGAGGTGATAAAAAGCAGATTTGGTGACAGACCCCACATGAGCTGTAAAGTTCAGCTCTGAGTCAAAGACCACAACAAGGGTTCTTGCTTGTTGGCTTGGGGTAAGTCCAAGGGAATTTAATTTTGCGACCAGATTCTCTCTCTGAGCTTTAGAACCTATGACTAAAATTTCAGTTTTATCGTGGTTGAGCTGTAAAACGTTTTGTGACATCCAGATATTGACATCTAAAATACATCTAAAAAGGGAATCAATTGGTCCTGTGTCATCAGGAGATAAAGTTGTGTGTCATCGGCATAACTATGGAAAGAGATGCCGTGTCTCCTGATGACATCACCGAGGGGTAACATATATAGATTAAAAAGAAGTGGCCCTAAAATCGATCCTTGGGGAACCCCACAGGTTATTTTGGAGGTTTTGGAGAAGTTGTCATCAATTGCAACAAAGAACTCTCTGCCAGAAAGATAAGAGGGAAGCCAATTAAAAACAGTTCCCGACAGTCCAATGTGATCCCAAAGTCTATTTAAAAGAATTTTGTGATCAACTGTATCAAAAGCAGCGCTCAGATCGAGTAGTAGCAACACTGAAGGTTTATTTGCATCTATATGTATCCTGATGTCATTGACTACTTTTACTAAGGCTGTCTCAGTGCTATCATTAGTGCAAAAACCAGATTGAAACAATTCCAACTCATTGTTTGAATTAAAATTGTTTAATTGAATGTTCACCAGCTTTTCTAAAATTTTACTTAAAAACGGAAGATTGGAGATTGGTCTGTAGTTACTGGGTATCGAGGGATCAAGGCTACTTTTTTTTAAAAGAGGCTTCACAAGTGCAGTCTTGAATTCTGTGGGGAATACGCCTCGTTGCATCGAGTCATTAAAAATTGCAAGGACCTCCTCAGACACTGAATTAAAAACATTTTTAAAAAAAGAGGTTGGGATTGGGTCATGGGTGCATGTGGAGGACTTCAGTGTTGTTATCACTTCCCTAAGCATTTCAGCATCAACCAGGCTAAAGCTGTCCATCAGGGCTTCACACTGAATGCTGGATGATTCTTCAGCTGTTATGGCATTGTGTACTTGACTGATACTAGACCTGATGTTGGCTGTCTTCTCTTTGAAGTAGTCCTTTGAAGTATTTTAAGATCGCTGAACCATTTTCTTCTCTCAAACTCAAATATCTCTGTCTACATTTGGCCAATTATTTATGGGAATAAATAACATACACCACCAAACAACAACATGGGCCCAGAAATGCAAGATACATTGCCGACAGCTGATTTAAAGTGTTTTAAGATGGATGTTTCCTTTAAATCCCTGCCTGCTGATTCACTGTAAGCTCCTCTGGACAAGAACACCAATGAAACCGCTAAAATGTAAATCTAGACTGGGCATGCAGTCAGTTCTCCCTCTGTGAAAGATCATTGGGAAAGTTGACATTTTAATTGTTAGTTTGTTTTTCACCTTATCAGTAATGTTATTACTCCTTTCTCTCTGCTGTCCGCCCCCCACCCCTCCCCTCTCTCTCTCTCTCGGACCGGTTCCCACTTTCTTACCCAAAATACTCCACTGCCTACTGTCCCCTCCTCCAAACACCATTTTCCATGACGTTAAGGCGCTCGTGTTTATGGCCATACAAGGTCATGTGAATTTTATGAGCTGTCCATGTGTCCTCAGTATATGAGCAGGTCCAGGTGTTCCAAACATTATAGGGAAATAAAGCAGTATGCTATGTATGGACATCTTAATGTGTCATTAATAACTTTACCTTCTGGTTCAGCAGTTGAGCTTTTTGGGATGGACACACACACACACACACTGGCCTTTATAACTCCTGTTAAATGTCCTCTTTGGTTGCCACCTCAGCACAGTTTGCACGCCTAAATGATCTAATATTAACTAATATGAAACAAATATTGAATTTAGCTTCAGCATCTTTGAAAATAGGTTGCAAATACTGACATGACAGATTAACTACAAATTCCAGTCAGTCAAAGAGGAAAACACCTACTAATATAATCAAAAATAGTAATTACTGTTTTCATGTAAATCTAAATCCAAATCAGTATGATTCTATGAACGATCACATTTAATCTAATTTTATATCACAGAAATGGCTAAATAGCTTATGACTGGTTTACTCCATTGCTTCCATTACAGTATATCTACTATCAATAGAAGTCTTGAAACCTGTCTGTATCCTTGTAGGAAAATCATTAACTTCCACCCATCAGTCTCCCTTTATCGCCTTAATAAACAGTGTGTACTTTTGCAGCGCTGCTCTTCAAACTCAAATTACTGCTGTCAAACACGGCGGCTGCTCTGTGTACGAAGCTGAGCGCCGGGACAGGTTATGTTAATGAAAAAGGAAGTGTCCCTGGCTCCGACTGTTAGGACAAAATGTTCGAGGACAAGACGTTTATAGTTACGCTCTGCTTCACTACCTGTGATGCTGGGAGTATCCTTTCAACACCAACACACCAACTCCACCTTAATAATTGGTTATTAAGTTGTATACAGATTGTGAAATGTGCTGAAATGTCATCTGGAAAACAAAAAAGCAAGAAAAACAGGAAAAAAAGTGTTATCTCCCATTAGAAATGCATGGAAGGTGTCTGCTTAAAAACATGAACACACCTACTAGCACCCCTGCTATGTTTACCAAAGCTGACAATGAACAGTGGGAAACTGCAATAAAGTTATGTTTCTAACAATCTAGATATTAATTGTCATGCCATTTTGCTTTATTAGACATTATGGTGCAGAGAAACAGGGAAAACAGTAATTTCCCATTAGAAATGCATGGGAGCTGGATGAAAAAAGTAATCGATCACTCCAAATATTGATATAACTGATAGTAATGCTCTTTACAATTTTATGGCAGTTGTGCTTTAGTAGGTAGTAAGGTAAAGAGAGGCATGACATTATGGAACAAAACCATCAAATTTAGAACTGAGGGCAACGACCGCTTTATTAGATAGTATTGTGAACTGAGACAGGAGGCGAGGTTTGAAGTTTTGAGCTGAATTCAAACCCAAATTTCACACTCTACAAGTTCCTGGAAGGCAGCAGTGCTGTGCTGTGAGGTGCCACCTAAGTTTTAATCTGTGTGAAAGGGAAGGATGTCAGCTCACCGCGGTTTGCAGTCAGGTGGTAACGATTACACTGCAGTAAATAGGAACTTCAAAGTGTGAAGTTCCTGTTCTGACAGCACGACCACTGTCAGGACGTCTGCTTACGTCATCTTAAGATTTACACTGCCCTCTGGTGTCGTTTCATACTTCCGTCACAATGCCAAACGAGCCTTGGATGATACTTTGAACTCTGTGGATTAGATTGTAATTTGATGAGAAGTTGAATGAATGAATATGAAAATGTCAACGTTTGTCCCCCCCAACCCCCCAACACATACATGTGAGGTTTGAGAAAACACACATTTGTTTCAGCTTTCAACACAACATATGTTCATGACACACACTGACAAGCAACACAAATGTGTGTTGTCCCAAACTAGACACACAGACGCGCTGAAATGTTTTTACTTTTAGAATGAAGTACTCCACCTGAGAATCACAAAAGTCTGGTTGATGCAGTGAACACGCCCAGCTGTGTATTTTTAATGGATGCTTTAATATAAATTATTATAACAAAGAGCAAGGAATTTTGAGAGAACTTTAAAGGGAAAATTCAACCCGGGAATAATACTCACCTTATTCCTATGATCCTGGAGAGCTAAGTCTCTCCCACAGCTAGATACAAGACAGGCAGGATTCTACTGATGTTGACTTTAAAGCAAAAATCCTAGAGGTGCTTCATTAGCTTTGCATGGGAAACCCACTTTATGGAGCATGTGACAGTAAACAGGAGTGATTTTATGGGGATAATGAGCATCTTCTGGCTCTAAAGTCTTAGTGCTGTGATGAAATACGGCTCATTTCTACATAACTGAGTCTGGAAGAGAAGATGCAAGTCACTGTAACAGAAAAGCTGGAGGGTTTTGTGTCTTGGCAATCTCGGGACCCATCATCTATCAGTCTGATGACGATTAGACTCTGGGGGCGACGGCCAATATTTTGGGGTTTCCTGTGTAGCCAGCGGACATCCGGGCCAAGACTTCCTCTTCCGTGCGCCGGTCATTGTTTACAGTCCGATTAGCAACTTGAGACGCGAGAATGGAGTTGGAGTTGAGAGACGACGTCTACGACCGGATTGTTTCACAAGCAGCCAGTTTACACTCAGTTAACAGTTTAAAATCACTACAACGGCTTTCTTTAAGGTATTTGCTTGACAAACGTCTTTTGCTGTCTTGGGAAGGCGTTGATGGTGCACAGCATTTTTGTCTGATATTTCTATTTGCAGCCATGTCTCTAATGAGATCACAATTCTGTTTTTGGCTTCTTCATTGCTGTGATTGTACTGTATTAGAAGCTCTTTATAAGAGTTACATACGGCCCCGGGAGAATCGCCAACTCCTGTAATTTTTTCAAAGGCAATTTTGTAATCCGACTTTGAAAGCAATTTGTTTCTTTTATTACACGAGTCGAACGTTTCTCCACACAATACACAAACATCGATACTTTTTGTAGGTGTTTTAGGTCCAGACGACATTTCCGCTAATCTCTACAAACAGATATCTGCATATGAGACGTCGTCTCTCAACTCCAACTCTATTCTCGCGTCTAAAGTTGCTAATCGGACTGTAAACAATGACCGGTGTACAGAAGAGGAAGTCTTGGCCCGGATGTCCGCTGGCTACACCGGAAACCCCGAAATATTGGCCGTCACACCCCGAGTCTAATCATCGTCAGACCAATAGATGATGGGGTTCCGAGATTGGTGTCTGGGTGACGCCACAAATTAGGCCTTGTTTTATTTTGGATTTCTAGCTTTGAAAGTGTGTTGTTGTTTCCCACAAAGATACTGAACTAACGTGGATCACAGGAATCACGTGTGAATTCTGTTTGAGGGTGCAGTTTCCCTTTTAAGTTTTAAGAATTACAGCACAAGTGTCCGACAAAGGAGCAAACATTTTGTCTTAAAATCAGTCCAGAGGGATTTTGCATAGAGAATTATGCATTATTATACAAAGTTTGTGCGCACTGTCACAAATTTCATATATCCACGCCAAAAAGAGCTGTCCTTCATTGCCTTTTTGATTTGGATTTTGGGGGGGTCATGAGTCTCTCTTCCAAGGAACAAGCAGTCTTTCACCTCGCCACCTCACCAGTTCAGAGTTCATCGGCTCAGCTGTACGTGTGAATGACTCTGTGCCTTTTCAAATGGTGCATGAGGATGAAGGTTTTCCCGCACTGGGAGCAGCTGTAGGGTCTCTCCCCGCTGTGCGTGCGCTGGTGGACCCTCAGGCTGCTCTGCTGGGTGAACCTCTTCCCGCACTGCCCGCAGCCGTACGGCTTCTCGCCCGTGTGCGTCCGGTGGTGGATGCTGAGGTGGGACGAGCACTGGAAGCTCTTCCCGCAGACCGTGCACCAGAAGGCCCGCTTCCTCTTGTGGCTCTGCTGGTGCAGCTTGAACTGGTGCAAGCGGCCGAACGTCTTCCCGCACTGGGTGCAGATGTAGCCCCTCGCCGGGCCGGAGCTGGGTTTGTGCGGGGCGTTCGGGTGGTAGCCGCCTGTCGTGAACGCGCCGTGCGAGTGAGTCACCGCCGGTCTATCCGCGGCCACAAAGTCCCGCTCCGGGTGTTCGTTCGCCTGCCTCAGATGTGAAGCGTGTGAGGCGTTTCTCTGGGAGTACAGCTGGTCCTTCTGTCTGTCTTGGGCAACCTGAGGTCTGGACTGAAACGTGGACGACTGAGGAATATCCTTCTGATACTCGCTGTTGTAGATCCCATTGCACGGCCGCTGTGAGGAGGATTGCGGGACACTATTGGACTTGCCGGTGGTCTGGGTGTCTGCGTGGTCGGGGAACGTACTGGAATATTCCTCTACTACGCTGGAGAAGTCCGGAAAACCAGCGTCAATGTCATTCCCCTCAATTATGGACGACCAAAGCTGATTCTCTCTTTCGTCCATGGCAAATTCAGCAGGAAGATGATTCTGCTTGCCAGCGCTGTGTTGGCATCCATCTTGACTGAACCCCGACTGGTCCTCCTCCTTCTCTGTTTTGACTGCAAACTGAAGGCCGTTGATGTCTTCTGCATGCTGGCCGGAGTTGTATGACTCACTGAACTGACTGGGAGTCTTCTGACTGGCGGCCTCTGTGTGGGTTAACTGGCGGTCCTCCTCAAATCTCTGGCTCTCAGCTGAAGCATTGGAGTACTGTATAGCAGCGCCTGGAAGCCACAGATGTTAGGAGAATTCAGAGGGGGCCGTGATATCAAATTCAACCAAATTCCTCTTTTAATTACACTGGTTGCTTTACTCACCGATTGGCTCAGCAGAATCACTGCTCCAAAGCACTTCATCTGGACTCTCTTCCTTTATTGTGAATGACAGAGTGGCGTCTTCGATCTCAGGAAACTAGATAAACAGAGATTAATTTCAACTTTTTTGCTGATTAGTCGCATGCTCATGTTCCTCCATAAATCAAACTATTAAGAATCCAGACGTTTATTAACAAACCTTAATCTCTACAGTGGGATGCGGACAGTTGTTCCCCAAATCGGTCCCTCTGTCCATGTAGTTTTCTGGGTGCAGAGCAGGAGAATAACAATTGAGTTGGAGAAAACTCATCACTTCTTTCTTAATTTAGATATTATTTTGAAGGCAAATGCAAGCTACCCTGATCTCTCTATTCTTACTGTACACCAACATTAACTGGAATCATATTTCTGCAGCCTACATTGAAGCCTTTTAATCATTTTTGTGTTGTTATTAACACGATTAGAGTCTCTGTTATCACATGGTTAAGGCTTAAGATGCATACAGGTTAATTAGCAAGAACCGTCAATTATGAGTACAGACGCAGCACTGACCACTTACCGAAACCACGTTGCAACTGCGCGTTTTTGTTTTCCATCATTAATAATTTCCTTTTCAGCATCTCGTTCTCGCTTTGCTTTCGAGATATTTCAAGATGTAAAAACGCACATTTGTCATCGACTAGTTTGGAAATTTCTGCCACTGCTGCCTTCACCAAAACCTCCATGATAGAGGATAACTGGGTCTGAAAAGGAATGCACGTTGCCATGTTGATTCATGCAAGGTGCTATATGAGAAAAAACATCTAAGAATTAAAATCCCATTTCATGCAGCGATATAATGAATTGCAAAAAGACCAACGCACTACAAAAATTTTTTACATCCCCGTTTGTTTCTAGCCGGAACCTTTCTTCCGTGTGGCGGAGTGATCTACCGTAAATGCTGGAATAGAAACGAAGTGGTATTCAAATCCGGAAGCGAAGGTAAGAGAAACAGCATAAGCATAAAAAAATTACTTGATTCAGATAAAATCAGATTAGATTAGATTAGATTAGATTAGAAAATATGTTGGGGGTATTCTTAATTATACACCAAAAAAATCAGGTTTAGTGTATAATTAAGGTAGATTAAAAAAAAATAGATGTGTTTCGATAGCCTTTGGATTTGTTGAGTTTATGAATATAGAATTTGGCCAAATATAACAGTAAATTAATTATAAAGATGCAAGTAAAGTCACAAATGAGGATGATACTCCAAAACAATATTTTGAGTGAGAGTGAAACTTGATGCTTAATAAACAAAAGTCACTACTAAACAAAAGCCACTGACCTACAGTCTCTTCATATGAATTGCACAGAGAGAAAATTAACAGATGAGACATTTACATTGTACTTAGCTACTCTGACATTTTTCAATGACATTTCTATAACTTTGATGTGTAAAATCACATCCCAAATCACAAAATAACAGGCCAGGAATTATGTCACAAATGACAGTTAACAAGCTATAGGCTATCGTTAGCATCTGGCAACATTCCCGAGTCCAATTTTGAAAAACACCAAAGATTTGCAGTGCACATTTCTGCACAAAACTCCAAAAACAGCTAGTGTGGGAAAATATAAACTCGGCTATTGTTCGCCAGTTAGCATTTTAGTGATTTAAGACAAGTTTATTTTAATGGGCATGCATTTGTTTCTCAAAAATAAGAAAATATGTGACAGGACAAGACAAAGGTGTCATACTGTCTGAATACAGGGAAGTTCTGGCAGCTTCAGAAGGACGAGACAGAACATTTAACAGTCGCGTGAATGTTCAGTCTCTCTATATGGAGTCTGTCTTCCTCTTCTTTCCGGTCACATCCTTCCCCTCTGCTTCTATCTATAGTGCTGCTCACCTGTTCATACATCAGTGGTTGTGCCTTGAGGGGATTCAGGAGAGAAGCATCCCAAAGCTTTTCCAGAAGCAACTTGGAGGAGACGAGGCAAGGAAAGGAAGGGAAGGAGAGAAGGAGGCGAGGTGAGAAAGACAGAACTGAGACAGCCGCTGCTCTTCAGCAACCTTAAGTCAATAAATATTCATTAAAATTTTATTTTTTTTTTTATTCCATATGTGTTAAAATATACCATATCAACATTACTCTGAAAGTTATGATTGGATAATCAGGGAGGTACTGCACATGATTGATGCACACTAGATAGATAGATAGATAGATAGATAGATAGATAGATAGATAGATAGATAGATAGATAGATAGATAGATAGAAAAACTCTAGAAGAACACTCGTTCTCCATCAAAAGAGACTTTGGTCTTTCACTATTTGAATGGCAACTGAACATCAGTTTCCTATAGTCACAATCATGGGGTCACGAAGGATGAGAGGAGAAAGTGAAGGAAACAAGGGGAGGAGGAAGCAGTGAAAAAAGGAGAGGAGGAGAAAGTGAAATAAAAGTGAGCAGGGGATAGTGAAGGAAAGGAGGAGAGGAGTAAGTAGGCTAGTGAAGCAAAGGAGAGGAAAAGGTAGCAAAGGAAAGGGCAGGAGGTAGTTAAGGAATGGAGAGGAGAAGGTAGTGAAGGAAAGGAGAGGAGGTAGTGAAAGAAAGGAGCAGAGAAGGTAGTGATGGAAAGGAGACAAGGTAGTGAAGGAAAGGACAGGAAATTTAAGGAAAGGAGAGGAGAAGGTAGTGAAGGAAGGGACAGGCGGTAGTGAAGGAAAGGAGTCATTTTTGGAGTTTTAAGATTCACCCAGAAAAGCTTCTGCAGTATTTGTGTCATAACCTCAGCTTCTTTACTTTAGAAACTCTCACTAGTTGTGTTTGGCTCACCTCCAAATTGAAATGCAGGCACCAGTTGGCCAACATACAAAAAAAGATGTTTAAGATCATTTTCAATCATTTACCTTAAACGGATAGACACTGCTGTTCAAATGAATCTAATACAGCTGAGACTTCAAAACCACTTATTTAATGACAAATATGAAAATAACTGGAGAGCGTAAGACTCCACAGTGGCTTCGAGAGCAGACTTCAAATTTATTTGAAAATACAAAAAACTGAACATCAAACATAATCGAAGAAAACTTTTCTGCACGAGCATTCATTCCTCAACATGTAATCTAACAACATTATATTATTTCTAATATAACAACCTCTTTCTGCAAATTCCTCTGATGCCCCTGAATCATGCTACCATTGGTTTCTTTGTTATGCTATTTACCAACAGATTGCCTGTTATTAATTAGTGATGTTGGGGGGGTTGAACCACAGTATTAAACCAGACTGTTCTCCTCATTAAGTTTCTGGAAGGTTTTCAGAGTCAGAATCATTGTGGTTGCCAAGTACAATAAATGTGCAGGAATTTGTCTTGGTGACACTGGACATACTGGTCCTGTGTTGCTCAGTGGGTCGAGCATGGTGCCAACAGCCGAGGTTAAAGGTTCAATTCCTATTGGGGCCACCCATGCTAAAAATATACGCACTCATGATACTATAAAGGGTTTTTGGATAAACGCGTCCACCAAAGGGCATATGGTAAATAAAAATAAGTGTCGCCCTGTCGGCCCTTGGCAGGTGCTCTTTGTGTGTCCTTGTTGTGTTGAAGCCAATTTGGCAAAGTATTGTAATGAGCCTTCCAAGTCCAGCACCTGCTCCCACCAAATTAGATCTTCACAGTAGGCAGTTCATCCAGGGCCCTTACATTTTACTAATCAAACTTCATGATGTTTCCCTGACTAATCAGTGACATTGATCATGACCAATGTTTAACAGTGCCTGTGTAAACGTGTCTGTTTTTTTCAATAGTCAATTTCATTGTCCCAGAGCTTATTTTGGCTATAGCTACAACTATTGACTGAGACATTTGTTATTTGAGGGAATATTCTTACAAATGTAGACCCAGAAAACATAGGCCTAATTCTGAAATTTCATTCATTTTTCCTGATTTTCCATGACTGTAGGAACCCTGCTCACTGCAGAGGTGCCAGTCCTCAAAGTTCAATGATCCTGTGTTACGGTCACCATGGGTGCATTCAATATCCAACAATAACAGATTCTCAGTTTTGTCACAAATATCAGCCATATCTGGAGCCATCATGGAGGTCCAGTGGACAATTGCCTGTGCACAAATAATGACTAAATATATAACAACCAGACTAGAAAACAATATCAGAAAAAGATTGTTGCGGTGTGGGTGTGGATCAATTCAGTAACATTATAAATAAAAGTGAATAGTGTGCTAAGGGAGATTTGTTTCCATATTCTTGTCTTTAGCCCTACCCCAAAACACTACGAGTTGTGGCTTGGTGTTTAGCCAATTCGCCAGCAGGATATCTGAATAAAGCGACTGATGTGCGAATGATTAGTTCCCAGTCAACGGCCACATTTGCCCAACAGCTGAGGACCTCCATTATGGCCACCAGAGGGTGTTACATCACCTAAAGCTCTCTATATCTGCAATGTCATTATGTTTTCAAGACTTTTACACATGTAAATTTATAAAAAATTTTCCTGGCCTTGAAAAAAACAAAAAAAACCCTTTTTTTTTTTAAATTCCATGACTTCACCAAGCTTCCCCTAACTACAGGGACCCTGTCTGGGTAAATGAGGTATTTGACACATTTCTTTAGTTATGCATGATGCATAGGGTGCCTGTGTATGAGCTGTAGATCTAGCATTTTCACCTAACTTGTAGTGTGTTCTCACAGGCCGACTGAGTTGGAAGTCCTGCCTTATCAATGCTACCAAACACTAGCCAAGTAAAACAGCTGGCTGAAAAAGCCTATGTCATCATGTTGTCCTTCACTGTTTTTGGTTCATGGGAGGTAAAGAGCTGTTATTTTTAAAACTTTGGCCTGAACCAAAATCACAGCAACTGCTGCAAATTAGCCATTTTGCTCACTTACATTAAAGGCAAAGGCAATATGAGGTATACAGTACGCTGCTGTATGAGGGCAAGGCTTGTCCAGTTTGACTTTTAAAATGAAGCTACTGTCCATCTGTTGTATCAGGAGAAGTAAACAGTTCTATGAATATTTTTAGAAACTGACATGTAACAACAACTTCCAAAACAAAGTTTCATCCTAAGCACCATCATTGCGTTCTCCTCGAAAGGAGAGCTTTTAAGGTATGTTGATATGGATCCAGACAAAGGTTTGCATTATCACAATACAGCCGGCAATTTAAAATCCTATGTTTCTTTTCCTGCAGAACTATGTCACATTTTTACTTGCATTCTTAAGTACGGCATAGAGTACACACAACTGAATAGTGGAGAAAACCGTGTTGAGTCATTGGTTGATAATGCAAGAGCCATGCACTTTTCATAGATCGTAATTTGTATTGTATCAGCCAAATTCTGCTAAATATTGTTATGCCACCAAGAATATTGTGATATTTTGAGCATAATCATTCAACCCTGTGTTAGAGTAAAACATGATGAGTGTGTGAGGCTGCGTGTCCACCAGCAACCTCCAGTTACAGTGCAGACTTCTTGCTCATAGCTTACAATGGAAAGGACGCACTGTTGTATATTTCTGACAATGCTGACAGCTTACCCTATTTTGAGCGGCACAAGTTAAAAGTACTTGGTGTTTCAGTAGCAGCACTGCAACAGCTATAACTAAACAAGGACACAGTGTCACAGATGTGAAGCAGCCTACACAGTTCAGCAGTATTTCAGAGAAGAGGCGAGTGAATGATCCTGGTTCAGTGTGTCTGCAGACACTGCCATGCCTCCTAGCGGCCACTAGGGGGCAGATAGGCTAACCGTGAGTGAGTGAGTGAGTGAGTTCACAGGTCAATGAGTTGCATGAGTTTGCATCTAAAAAAGGAGAACAAAAAGGTGGAGGTAACTGGTGGACGGACTCCTATCCACACAATGCTTACATAGTTTGTAGACGCCGGTGCCGGTTCTCAGGAACTGGTTAGAGCAGGAACAGTCCACACAATGATGACATAGTTGTAGCAAACACCAGAACGCTTTGGACTGGTTTACATACTTATCTTTACCGTGTCCAAACAGCAACAACAAAATATGCGTCATCTCTATTAGGATTTCTATTTTTCTTTTATTTCTATTCTATGGGTCATAAAAAAACGAATATTCCCATAATTGTTTGCAGGGATCAACACTGACTTTTGTAATTTGGCCGTAACCATTTTTTTTTTTTTAAATACTGAGATACATCATTAACATAATTTGAATAGGGTGGAACCAACTATGTAGTGCAAAACAGAAGCTGAACTGAAAGTATCTCTGCCAACAAGATTGCTAAAGATATGTGACCCATCAGTACTGTAGAGAACAGAAAGTGATGCCTTCTGTCCATGATCTGCTTTAGCCTTTGTAAGTTTTGGCACGCACAAATATTCAAATATTCAAATATTCGAACATTCGTTTAGACCACGCACTGAATTGTCGACGATGAGAAAATGGACTTGTGCACTTTCCTGACTGCTATGAACGAATCTGATGAAGTCTGTTTACGAAACGTACTTTCATCATTGTGTGGACCGCAAATTAGCTTAATCTACATGGAGTTTAAGGTGCAATTTCAGGATGCTCATCTGATTAAAAATCTTACCACATATCTCACAGCTGAAGGATTGCTCACCAATATTTTTGCACTGGTGTCTCTGAAAGTGACTGAAACTGTCAAAGCTTTGCCCACAAGTTGAGCATATAAAGCAATTTTGCTTGATTGCGTCTACACTACAGTTGTCCTCCAGGTTGCCTGAGCCAGTCATGTCAAATTCAAATACACTACTAGCCTCCTGAGTCCTGTTAGTGGCTGCGCTGTACTCATTCACTGCAACCTCCTCCGCAATCGGGTGATCGTGCATCTCGGGTGCCATCAACATATCCGAGCTTCTGGATTGCATGCCCATGATTGCGTACTGATTGTTCTGCATCATCTCCAGCTTCTCTTTGTTATCTAGAAAAGGCAGATCCTTGCTCGGCGATGCGTAGCCTCTCTGCTCGCTCGCTGCTCCGCCGGCAGGACTCAGGCGATACTTGATGTCGTGTGAAACTACACTGGCAGTTTGTGGCGTGACATTAGAGCAACCGGGTACTGGAGAAGGAGTGTCACTGCTCTTCTCTATCCCAGATGTCCACAGCTGGCTTTGGTCTGGTGCTTCTGTACCATCTTCATTCCCTAACTGGCCGAGAGTTTGGAAATCCCCCCCGTCTGGCTCTAGCTTTACTATTAATGCTTGTTCGCCAACCCTCTCGCTGTATCCGGAGCCGGGGAGCTGTTCCTCTAAAGTTGCCGGTCCAGTCTTGGGTTCTGCCAGGTTCTCGGATGGTTGATTATCAGGCATCTTAAACATCAGGTGTTGTGCCTCCAGCATTTCTATGCTCTCACCTTTTAGAAAACAAGACATGAAAAGTAAATCAGCATCAAGTGTTTACTAGAACATTTCCTCATTTTTTTTATGCAGCAGTGGTGTTTGGGAGGAATTTTAGTTTTAGTTCCACATTCATCTTTGTTTTGACCCAAGATATGGATCCAGTGAGGTTGCAGTTAAAAACATT
This sequence comes from Centroberyx affinis, assembly GCF_046629955.1. Taxonomy (NCBI): domain Eukaryota; kingdom Metazoa; phylum Chordata; class Actinopteri; order Beryciformes; family Berycidae; genus Centroberyx; species Centroberyx affinis. The sequence continues at coordinate 28,528 of NW_027280249.1, forward strand.
CTTGATATTTTATTGTTGTAAAAACATAAATTTTAAACATTGTGACTGCAGTTTGTTATGTTCTGTAGAAAACCTGTAGACTTAATTTTACTGTATATGCTAATTTCACATTTCCTCTAGCAGTGGTGGTGATTTTGTTGCTGTGGTGGCACAGCTGAATGATTAGTGTAGAGCAGTGGTTCTCAACGTGGGGTCCGGGGACCACCGGGGGTCCTTGAGGGGGTTCCAGGGGGTCCCCAGAAAATTGATGAAGTAAACTTCAACATTACTTCATTTACACAAAGATAACACAATTAGAGAATGTAGAAGAATGACTGTTTTGATCATAGTTTCACTGTCATCTCTCTATCAACAATACAGATAGTCATGGAATTCTGGACAAAATCATATCGAACAATAAAAATATTCTCAGATTTGGGTCCGAGAGACACTCTCTCATCAAATGGGGGTCCGTGGCCCTAATGGGTAGTAAATTAGGGGTCCTTGATATGAAAAAGGTTGAGAATCACTGGTGTAGAGAGCTTACAACTCACATGCATCATCATCTGCATCATCATTAGACAAGCACATTATTTCATGAAATATTCAAAGAGCTCTATTCCAAAACACTTCGACTTAGATGATCCAGTCTGTAAAACGGATCAATTTGTCAAACTTATCAGACTCCCCTAATACATTTTGAAAAAGTAAGTTTTGTAAGAGTAGGTGTCATCTATTTCAAGCGGTAGATATCTCAACAAAACTCTTCGACCGCAACGTCTCTTACCGTTTCTGTGCGTCTTCATGTGCCCCTTGAGGCTGCTCTTCTGATTGAAGCACCTCCCGCAAATATGGCAGCCGTACGGCTTCTCACCCGTATGAATCCGTAAATGCCTTTCAAGATGCCCGACGCGCTCGAACACCTTGCCGCAGTACGAGCAGATGAAGCACTTCTTTGGTTTGACCACCTGAAAGGACCTGCTTCTCCTCGGCCGGTGGTGATTCAGCGAGGCCCCCGCCATGCCGGGCAAGCCCGAGTGAACTGTGCCGTCGCTCGATATCAGCAGTGCGTCTGAGGACCCGTAGGGCGGCTGGGAGATCATATCCTCCTGGAGCTCCCCGTATGGTTTCCCTGGGAAGGAGAAGGTGCTACAAGAAGCTTCGACTGATGGTGGAAGTAACTGAGCTATTCCCGGGAAGGACGTCGAGTTCTGCGCCGAGCCGCTGAGATATTCTGTGCTGCTCATCTCTGCGTTGTTTTGTCCGTGTATTCTGGACATCCACTGCTGGCTGTCTCTCTCAAACGCTGTGAAGTCGTCGCCGAGGTTGTCCAGTCCTTCCCTCGTCTGCTCATTTCCTCCGTGATACAGCGACTGTGCTACATTCTCCTCCCCGGGCTCGGACTTCACCTGGACGGGTGTTGGGAGAATGTCCTCATTCTTAGGTAGGCCGTCCTCGACTGGATTCTGGCTCTCTTCCTCAGGGCGACGAGGATCGGTGCAAGGTTTCTCTTCGGGAACTTGCTTCTGCTCGGCCACCTGGATCTCAATAGGTCCTGGCTGAATACCTGTTAATATATAAAGAAGTCATAAGCATTATTGTATTCATGATGTATTACCAGCCACATCTGAGAAATCTTTCAACTATTAGCTTTTAACCTTTCAAAAGCAGCAAACTATGCATATGTTGTACGGGAAGGGTGCGATTAATCTATTCAAGCAGGTGATATGTAAAAATTTTGATAGACTTAAATTGAAGCCATAAAATTAATTCAAAATACATATTTTTGTATTGTTGGAAAGATAAAGTCGTCTTTCATTTCAGTCTGCTTGCATTCTTGTCATGGGTTCCTCGTTGATGATTACACTGATTGTTTTCACACACCATTAAAGCACAAATAGCAGCAAATTGCAGCATGCCAGTGCACTTCCAAAGATTAGCAGAACTAAAGATTAGCTAAGGCTTAGGCAAGGTCTCTTGGAGGTCTTGAGGATCATTTGAACTTTCTGAATATGAGTTTTGACCATTTGTTTCATTGTTGCATGACAGGAACTGTGCTGTGACCCCAATAATTAACATCCAATAAACTTTGACGGGGGCACTCAAAATCTTGCCTGGGGCACCAGTCCAGAAAAGGCCCGACCGGCTCGTATGCCGGTCAGAAGAACACAGCTGTCAGTAGGACTCTTTCCAGTCACCATCCCCCATTCCCTCCTGTCCTGGCCTAAAACCACACCGTTTTTCTCTGCTTACTGTGACTCCAAGGAATGTCACAGCAGAGCCTTCCAACTGTGAAATCAACCAAGACTCCGAGGTGGCGGTCAAACAATAACACGACCAGGCCACTAGGGCTAGGACAAATGCCCATCACAAGTTACCAGAGCCCAAAGTGATTCTTAACATTGCTTGTTTAGTCTGACCAGGCAGCAGCCAAAAAAAACCCCCAAGTATTCATTTTATGATGATATGAAACAGAAAATCTTAAAAAATCTTTGTATCTAGGAAGCTGCAACCAGTATGTTTGGTATTTTTACTTGATAAATGACTAAAACAAACAAAATTACAATTGATTAATTTTCTGTCAATCGACTAATCAATTAATTGACTAATCGTTTCAACACTACAGGCCAACATGTGTTAGGGAATTTTGGCGGGTTCTCAAAGTCCTTGCTGATAGTTTTACTGCTTCTCCATGTCCGTTTTTCTATGAACAGCCTCTCATCTCTTAATGGTTTACAACCAGCTAAACATTAATCAACGTCTCTTTAACCCTCTGAGGGCTGAATATGAATTTGAATATTTTTCTAACATATCTTGAAGTGTGTCGTATTGAATCAAACCGTTAATACGGCGGCCCAGTTGAATATAAATCAGGCGGCAGAGAGAGAGAGACAGAGAGAGAGAGACCATCCTTCAACCTTTAGGATCCCAGGTTTGACCCCCCGTGACCCTGTGATCCTCCCTAATCCCACCCTGCTGAAGAGTCCTTGAGCAAGACTGTAAATCCCCTCCAGGTCCAGGGGCGACGGTCGGCAGCTGACCCTCTGCTCTGACCTCGCTGTGCAGGGAAGTGGAAAGAAGAATCTCTTTACTATTTGAGAATCTCTCCTCGGACACCAAACACACTAAAGTGACACCCAGGGATTACTTTCCTCAATTTAATCATTTTTTTTAAACCTCTATTTATCCAGAGACTGCTGACTGAGCACACACGCTGTTTTCCAGCAACGCTCTGCTTCACATGCCTATTTAACTATATTTACACCTGAAAGCTGCCAAGTACCACCAGAATATTTTACTGTTGGCCGCTGATCAGCTTCACTGGATCAGTTGAGGATGACGTGTTTTGCTCAGGGTTAGCAACTGTAAGGTAGAGATCCGAACTGGCAACCTTGACAGTTTCTCTAACCTGCTGCACCCGGAGGCTTGGCTGGAATATCATGCTACACAAAACACAACTGCAATAATCCCAATTAGGCTTGGGTGATATCCAATTATCCAAAATATTAATACAGCAATACTGTCCCACCAAAATACTGCGATATACGATATTATCGACATTCATGGGGTGGGTGTGTTCCCCCCCCCCCCCTTTTTTGGCATTTTATTTTATTTCTTCTAAATTACATCAAATTTCAAGGCTATAACTACCAACACTTATAATTAATATCCTAGAAATTTTATCTTACTAAGCACAGGAGGAAACAATGGCCATTTGGTGCAATTTGCTCATTCCTGCTATTTCCCAGAAAATGGGCAGATAGATAGATAGATAGATAGATAGATAGATAGATAGATAGTCTTTATTGATCCCGAAGGAAATTCTGGTGTACAGTAGCTTCCAACATTACAGGATAGGAAGGCTGTGGTTGTGATTGTGGAAAAGGGAACCCACTTTAAGTAAAATGACAAGTTTTTCACGACAACTATGATTACTTATGTTTTTTTTACTGTCCTACCACTAGTAGATTATAGGTTTATAAGTTTAAAAGTGGGCCGAAATATCGAGATATGCATGCAATATCGCGATATTCTATATTATCGAATATCGGCCAAAAGCCTAATGACACTTACAGATCCTGTGAGTCTTCATATGCTCCTTGAGGCTGCACTTCTGATTGAAGCGTCTCCCGCAGATCTCGCAGCGATACGGTTTCTCGCCCGTGTGAATCAGCTTGTGCCGCTCGAGGTGTCCGGAGCGCTCGAAGCTCTTCCCGCAGTACGGGCAGACGAAGCCTTTCTTAAACATCAACCTCTTGGCGGTCCTCCTCCGCGCCGTGTTGTACGAGTTGCGGTACTGACTGTAACCCAGCAGGCCGCGGGTGAACGGGCTCTGCTGAAACCCGCCGCCACCGCCGCCGGCGCAAGGAGCAGCCAGGCCGGTGTTTAAGGGAGACTCGGGCAGACGCGGCAGCGAGCTCTGCCCTAAATTTAAATAATCCGAGTTGTTGGGTGTCGTCTCGTCGTGCGCTCTGGGTCCCCACTGCTCGCCGTCTCTCTCGAACATAACCAGCTCCTCTCCCAGCTGGTCCGGTCTTCCCCCGGCCTCTTCGCTTCCTTCCTCTGCGGGTTCACATTTCACCTGTACCTCGGGTATGGACAGGCCGTTCTGGTCCTCATTGGCGTGCGCCTTGTCCAGTAAGGTCCTCTCCTCACTGATGCCGCTTTTACTGTCTGTGGAGAGACAACAGCAAACTTTCAACACAGTTTATTAGCCTCTACTTTCACGTGGTATTTGGCTAGATTTAAAATAGTAATCACTAGTTTTATAGTTGACTGCTGTTGTGTTGTTTAAGTCTGTCAAAGCAAGTCAGTCACTTTAGTATAGATATGACAATCTCAGTCTTGCAAGTTATTTTGGCAGTGCTGCTAGTAGGGATTAAAAACAGGACAGACAAAGGAGAATACGAATTGAAGCTGTAAAAGGTGAAATTTTGGGTAAACTACTGATCCTCATAAGGCAAGCAACCCCCAAGGTCAGTTATATTTTCAGAAAACACTGATTTATGCTCCCTCCCCCATGAAAGACCCTATCCTCATGAAACTTACATCCGTTTGATTCCCCGTGGGGAGTCATTCCTATGTTCCCAGGGTCCTATGTTCCCCAGATTTATATGGCACATAATGCGAACATGACAAAGGGTCCTATGTTCCCCAGTTCTAGGGTTAGGGTTTAGGGTTACGGTTAGAGACCTTCAAAATAAAATAAAATGATAACCATTGATTTTGTTGTGTTTATATAGCTGTTTTAAAGCCTAGTTCCAATTTTAAAAAAAAACTGGATAATATTTATGAAATATTTTAACTTGAAACGGGTCAAATTTGACCCAAACACAATAGGAGGGTTAATGTGTGTTAACAGAATATTGAACTGGGGAACATAGGACCCCGGGAACATAGGACCGTGGGAACTTGGGACCCTGGGACCCCGGGAACATAGGACCGTGGGAACTTGGGACCCTGGGACCCCGGGAACATAGGACCGTGGGAACTTGGGACCCTGGCAACATAGGACCCTGGGAACTTGGGACCCTGGGCACATAGGACCGTGGGAACTTGGGACCCTGGGCACAGGTAAACTACTGATCCTCATAAGGCAAGCAACCCCCAAGGTCAGTTATATTTTCAGAAAACACTGATTTATGCTCCCTCCCCCCTGAAAGACCCTATCCTCATAAAACTTACATCAGTTTTATACTACTTGGTATGCTGTGTTCTATGAATTAACCTCATTAAGATTGATGCCAGCCTAAAAGGTAGATAAAGTGAGTTTTGCTGCTCTGTAGGTCAACTCAATCTGGTCCCTTACCATCTCTCCCGTGGTTTTCAAGGCGAAGGGACACGGATCTGTCCTGAGCTCCCTGCGCTGCTCTCAACTCACTGTGGAGAACCTCGATGTTGTTCTTCAGGCTCTTGATCTCATTTTCCCGCTGGCACATTTCCAGCCGTAACACCACCATGCCATCTTCGACAACTTTGCCAATTTCTGCCACGGCGGCTTTGGAGAGGGCATCGATAATGGAGGCAATTTGAGCCCGGAGAGCAACGCCACTCAACATTATAAACCCAGCAGAGATGTGAAGGCTTCAACTTGAAAACGAGAAAGTGAACCGACCGTCCTGCGCGCGCCTGCAACTTTGTCGCCCTAACCGAAACAGGCCATTGGTGAAACCGCCGCGTTTAAGTTGCAATTGTTGCAAAGCGCAACAATTTAGCGAGCATTTATTTTAATGTGTGCCGCTTGCCGCTAGCAGCAGCTAATTGGTACAAAGAATAAACAGCCGTTCTCGTTTTACGGATGTGATGACACAGATACCGTAAATACAGGCGAAACGCGCAGCGAACATTGCTTCAGCCACCAGGCGCTTCCTCTGAAAGGTTAGTTCCCGCACACACACACACACACACACACACACACACACACACTCAGAAGTAAAAGTAAAAGAAGTGCATTTCAAAACTCTCAATAATATCTATCCTTCAAATGATTCTTGAGACTGAAATGTAATGTGGTATTTAAGAGTTGTGGAAACAGAGACGACAGAACATCTAACTTTCTTTTTTTAATGTAATGTAAAACCTTAAATTCAGATTATTATTATTTATGGAGGACAAAAACCTTAGCCCCGTATGAACTAACTTGATGCCCTTGAATTGTATTTTTCATTTATTAGATTAGTTTCTTATTTTATATCTAATTTGTATCGTATTGATTGGGTTTAGGGGGCCCAGAATTTGGAGCGACTCCTCTGATCATATAGATTGTGTACAGTTATCAGTGATTACTTTTTACTACATATGAAAATGGAACACTAGGAGATGAAAGTCTTAAATTATGGAAAATCTAACTGGAGGGAGATTCACTTGGTCAAACTTCTCAGTTGATCACTACAGCACCTCCTTGAGGCCAATATGTAATTTTGTCAATGTGAGATTCCTGGCAAGACATACGTAATTTCCCCAACTTTTGTCAAAGTCAGCACTAGAGTTTCTGAGATATGGGGTGTGAATACAGACAAACACACAGATGGAAAGAGAGAAACAGTATCCCATTTCAATACAATTCAAAAGCAAAAACTACATGTTAAATAAATATACTGCAAAAGATGGCCCAGTATCTAGCTATCTCTGTCTCTCTCTCTCACACACACACACACACAGATGGAAAAGGCTCATGCAGTGACTAGATTTCAATAACTTTTGATGTCTAGAAATTCCTGCAAAAATTGTTCCTTTCAGTCGTCAGACACCAAGCACTTTTTGTTTAACCGATTAAAAAAAAATCATCTTGTTCATGTACAAACCGTTTGTTTCATAACACTATGATTACACAGTGAGGTAAAAATAGAAAACTGGCGCTGTCACATTTAGAGACATCACATCATAACACATGAATGTGAGTGTTTTTTTGTTTTTATGTCTCATCTGTTACTAATGAAGTTCAAAGGAGAAAATGCACTACGTAACGCTTAGATCAATGCTCGATCCTCTCTCATGTACCAATGAAAATAATTTGAAATGGGGTATCGCATGTCTAAATTGAATATTCAGTTGATTTCTACACCATTTGACAGCATGTTGGACATCAGTGGAGTCCTTAAAATCTCTGCTTTATCTTGGTGACCCTTTGGTTGCTAGTTTTTTCTTCAGTTTTGAGGATTTAAGGCAGAATAGCTAGAGCAGAATCAAGTTTTTCCTCTACCAGCATCCCTCCCCTCCCCCCTCAAATGGAAGGTAGACATGATCATGGTCGTATTGAATACTTGTTTTATTTGAGAGATGGCCATTCATTGAAAAATCTTCAACTTTAACAAAAAATGAACCCATTAAGCAATACAACGGCATGTGCAAAATCTCCAAAGTCTTCCAGGACGTCACTGAGAATGACGCACCGGTAGCGACCGAGCGCTACCTTCCCCTCAGGTGAATCTCCTGGTGTATTTTGAGGTTACCGAGGACCGTGAAGCTCTTGCCGCACTGTCCGCAGCTGTACGGCTTCAGTCCGCTGTGGAAGCGTTCGTGTCGCAGGCAGTTGTCCTGCCTGGAGAACATCTTGCCGCAGATCTTGCAGCTGAAGGGTCTCTCTCCCGTGTGCACGCTCTGGTGCGTCTTCAGCCGGGTCTTCTGGGTGAAAGACTTCCCGCACTCGAGGCATCTGAACGGCTTGAAGGCGCCGTGAGTGGACCTGTGCTCCTCCAGTTGGGACAGGCGGGGGAAGCCCTTGCTGCACATTGAGCAGGTGAACAGTTTTTGATTTGCTCTCCACACATTGAGCGGCCTCTTTGCCTTCAAGCTGTTTCTACTGAGGATGTGATCTTCGGCGTGCGCGGCGTTGGATCCCAAAGCGGCTTGTCTTGATCTCTGCACATGGGGCGGGGCTAATGAAGGTCCCGCCTGTTGCAACGTAGACTGCAAGCACTGTTCCTCGTTGACTGCAGGGTGCGAGATGTGTCTGAACTGTTCGTTGCGATGGGACTCGGATGTGGCGCTTCCCACACACACTGGTCGCATCTCTAGCTCTACTTTTATGGGTGCACTGAACGAATCATCTGCGATCTTCTCCGCTGCAGTCGATGAAGACTTATAGGAACTTTCTGTGCTACTGTGAGTGGGGTACTGCTCGGTTTGAGAGGAGAAAATCTGTAAGCACTGCTGTATTGCATGCTCCGGTTCCACAGAGGCTTCCTCGAACATGCCACGACCAGGAGGCCAGAGTGGGTTGTCTCGCTCTTCCAGTTCAAAGTACACGTTTTTATCGGTTGTCCCTGTGTTGTCTGTCGTTTCTTGGGTGGCAAGATTGTCTACTGGCTCAGATTTCACCGCTGACCTCAAGTCCCTGCTGTCTTCTGTCTGGTGTCCAGGCTCACAGAGTGAACTGACAGGCTCTGAGTCCAAAAACATGGCACGTGTTTCCTGATCCTCCTGGTCAGCTGCAAGAAGGAAATACAGGTGCACATTAACACCAACTGAGCAAGAACAGAGGTGTCAATTGGAGCAATATGCCCATTCAATGAACAAAATGAACCAAGCCACCAAACTCCATTCAAAACTCTGGCTTTTTAGTTGATTGATTATTGGCAAAAGGTAGCATACCTGATAGAACATGACATAAGACATTTCCTAAATACTTAGGATTCACTCTTTAATTTGGAATAAATTAGGAAAAGTTCAATTTTTAGAACTGCTTCGACCGTTATTCCCACATTCTGCTTCCAGGGCCGTAGGGAGAAGTGGGGATCCATTTTAAAAGTTGAGATCTTATTGAATTAAGTGCTGTAACGGTGACTCATTTATATGCCGAATTTAGCAGAAGATCATAACGATTCATAAAAGGTCACAAGTTATGTTCTATCACGTTTTCAACTTAGCCGATAAGCAAGATAACATTTCATTTCCAGATTTCTTAATAGGGTTTGGCGTGCAGAGGAACGGAACGCATCGGTGGTAAACGCTTCTCACCTCTGTGTGAGACTTGAGTCCCGGCTGCTGCCTGCTCTTGTTTCTCCTCGGTAACTCGTGCTGCGGCCGCTTCGGCTGCTGCTTCCTGCGCTTTGCAGAGTTCAACCTCCATCAGCTGCAAACTTCTTTTGAGTTCCTGTATCTCGCTGTCTCTCCGACACATCTCCAGTCTGAAAACGACAGTCCCGTCGTCCACAAGCTTGGTTATTTCGGCGACCGCTGCCTTTGCCAGGACGTCCATTATTGCTGCGACCTGCGTACCGAAAGAGGAAGAGAAAGACATCCTGCCGACTGAAACCTTTGGAGGAACAATTTTTTTTTACCTCGGCCGTACACCACTCAGGGTTTCCAGTGACACCTCCTAGCCAGCCGCTTTATTTTGTTTTACGTCCGGGAAAATGGAGGGCGGAAGTGATTTAAGAGAAGACCGCCGTAATTCTACTAATAGACGTGAAGAAGGGGGGAAATGATCACCAGCAAACACCATCCTTTGTAAATTCACTTTATTCACAGAAACCAAAAAATGGTTAATTTGGAAAGATATTCAACATAAATGATACATTCCATTTAACAACCCTGCTCTTTCAAATGCATTATAATATAGGCTATATTATCAGATGAACAGTATTTTGTGAGCTTGAAATTATAAGGATCTATCTCAGTTTTTTGGGGGGGGGGTTAAATCAAAATTGAGTTATCCATAATGTATCTCTGATCTTTGTGCTAGTGTGGTGTCATTATTATTTTTCATATATTTACGAATCTTTTGGAGTTAAATATTTAAAAAGATAAATAGTAGCCTACATCAGTTTTGCCAGATGGTATGTTTAAATCTTTGATGCTCAGTATGTCAGAGCTGCACTCCACCCAGACACAGCCTTATCATTTCAAGCTCACGGTTTGTTTACTTTCAGTTCCTGAGGTTTTTCTTAAATGAACAGCTTGCAACTATATTATTAGTTTGCCTATGTGATGTTAGTTGCCTGACAGGTCATCAAGTCTGTGCATGACACACAAACACCTACACTTCTCGGTAGCATTAGGGTAGAAAATACTGTAGTTGTAAATGCAAATTATATTTAAAAAAAAAAAAAAAGATCCTAAATCAATAAGGCAACACTTCAGTAAAAATACAGCTTTTATGCTACATGTAGACAAACTGTATTTTGTACAGTTTCCGTTTAATTCAATATACAGACGGCCGAAACACCCTTCACTGTACTTCATATCCCCAATCCCTCTGTCGCTCCCTCTCCTTCTCGCTCTCCTTCTCCCTCCCTCGCCTCATGGTCGCTATGGCGACGGCCTCGTCGAAACACATGCTGAGGGGACTGTTCCTACTCGTCTCCCTCGTCCCGCCCTCGTCCCCGTCCCCCCTCCTCTTCTCCCTCAGCACCTGCCTCTCCTTCCTCCCTCTGCCCTCGTCTTCCCCCTCGCCGTCTTTTCCCTGTTCCGCCGCGCAGGATTTCTCTCGCTCCGTTTCTGATGCGACTTTCGCCGAGTTTTCCCTCTCTCTCTCCCTCTCTCTCTCCCTCTCTCTCTCTCTCTCCCTCTCTCTCTCTCTCTCCTTCTGCTGCTGCTGCTGCTGTCGGAGGCTGAGCGCGGTGAGTCGGCAGTGCTGCGGCTTGGGTGGCACCACCGGCACCGATTTCACTTGGTACACTTTAGAGGCGGCCTGCTTGGAGACCACCAGCTTTCTCCCCACGCCCGCCTCCGTTCCCCGGCTGCAGTCGCTCTCCTCGCTCTTGGCCCCGTTCGATTCTTTGACGCCGGACTTCACCTCCCTCGGCCGCTCCTCCTTCCCGTCTGCGCCCGGCGGTGTCGGAGGTCGCTCCCCGGCTCTCTCCTTGCCTTCGCTCTCTTGTCCTTGCTCTTTTGAATCTCCTTCCTCATTCTTCTCTTCACGCTTCTCTTGGAGTTCTCTGTCTCCTTCCTCATTCCCGTCATCTGACTCACTTCCCTTTGGCAAATTAATCTCTTGTTTCTCTAAATCTTGTTGCGTCTCTGGGTTCTTGTCTTCTTCTTTGATGAACAAAGTCTCCATCGGTTCTTCCGCGGCTTCTGTTTTAACTTCTGTCTTGATGACCGCTCCTTCCTCCTCCTCCTGCCTCATCATCCCCTCACTAAGATCACCTGCCTTTTCCATCTCTATCTGCTCATCTTCCTCCTTAACTTTGACCGCATCTCCTATCATATCTCTGTCATCTCCCCCTTCTTTCCTCTCAGCATTCCTACTTTCCTGGTCTTCTATGATTGCACATACAACTTCTTGAAACTCGTCCCAGATTTCGCAGCCCGTCCCACAAAGTTCACCTCCCTGCTCTTCATCGGGTATCCCTTCGCCTTCCTTGTTCTCTTCTCTTTCTTTTATTTCCGCGGCCTCCTCTTTTCCTCCAAATCCGTCCTCTACCTCTTCTTCTACCTTACTCTCCTCTCCCTCATCGCTCTCTCCTGCCTTGTCCCCCCTAACACTGGTTTTAGGCTCTTCTGTTGCCCTCACAGATAATTTTCTGGAAACTTTTGCTGAAACATCAACAGTCTCAGCGTGAGAAGTCGCATGACAAGTTGGAAGCGTAACCAAAACACTGGAATCGGTTTCATACATGGTATCATCCAAGTCGCTTTTACCATTCTCAACCACTTCCTTCTGGTCTTTGACCCTCATGTCAGCCATATTGACTGTTTCATCACTGTCCTCAGTCTCTGGCAGGGGAAACTCGACACAGCTGGTCGCTGCTGATTCTGAAGTGAGAGATTTTTCTGTGTCACCTGGATCATCTTCCACGAAGCCGGCATCAACTGCATGGAGCTCTTCTTCTTCTTCTTCTTCTTCTTCTGCTGCCGCTGTGCTGTAGATGGACGACAGATGAAGACAGTTTAGAGGTCTATAAACTAGGCATGAAGAACAAGAACAAGTTGTCCTGCTTTTTGAATTTCTTTTTCGTAAAACTGCATTTCGGTGTGCTGATTTAGACAAGATTCAGTGAACAAAACCCGTTTCTGTTATTCGGTTTAGGAGGAAATGAAATGTCATGATTTATTGTTCTTTATATGCTGAGCTGAGAAATGTACTGTGTAGCAAAACGAGTTCCACTTTTGCAATTTTTTTGTGGTTAAGTGATTATGAAAGACTCAAAATATGCTTCAGACAAGGTGAATTCTTTGTTGCAAGTAAAGTCAAGTAGGATTGACAGCAAAGCACATGTGTGATGCCTGAGTTTGTTTAGTAATATGTTTGTTATAAACACATATTGCAATGTGACGTATGGATATGTGAGCTGGGCACCTAAAATCAATCAAATCAATCAACCAATCAGTCAATCTTACCTTTGTGTTTGCATATTTCTTTCTATTTGGTCTTCTTCCTGGTCAGCTTTATCTTCCTCTTCCCCCTTTACTTGCTCCTTCTTCTCCAGTCCCTCTTCATCTTTCACTTCTCCCTGATTTCTTATAGGTGGTTCTTTACATACAGAAAATTCAGCGTCCAATGGCTCGAGCTCTGTGCCCTCAGAGCTCTGTGATTGGCCAACAGGAACTCTATCAACAGTGTGACTGTTAGATAGGGAAGGGGAGGAGACTTTGCCCGCATCAGTGACTGGACCAGGCCAGGTCAGATTGTGGAAACTGTAATTAGGCGGAAGGCTTTGACAGAACATTCCCTCATCGTCCTCATCACTGTAATCATCATCATCGTCGTCATCGTCGTTGTCATCGCCCACAACCTCTTCTTCAGAGGAATACTGGGCTGGGAGGAAGGGCGCGCTCATGTAAGGCAAACTGAGGGATTTCGTGTGTCGTCCGTGTGCGTCGGTGCTGAGCGGCCTGTGTGAGTTTAACTGGGTCTGACTGTGTGTGTCTGGCTGCAGGTGTGTGTGTGTGTGTGTGTGTGTGTGTGCGTGTGGGCTCGGAGGCGGCTGCAGCTCCGGAGCGTCCTGCGGAAGAGGGGAAGGCCTGTGCTGTTCCATGTCTTCGTACTCATCGTCCTCGAAACCGGGAGGCTCCACAGAGAACTCATTCATCTGAGAGGGAGAAGGTGGAAAGGAGAGAGAGAGAGAGAGAGAGAGAGTGTGAAAGCAACTCAGATCTGGGTTCAGTAGTATTTGCAAATACCACAAACTGAAGTTTCAACTTTTCCCTGATGATGCGGTAATCAGGGACTGATTTACACCTAGGGATGCAGAGTAAATGCAACTAACTACCTGGTGTGATAGAAAACTAGCAGTACTCTGGATGGTGAGGACCAGGATGAAAACCACTTTTTTTTTTTCTACAGACTACCATGATGGGCGGAGTCTGCCACATCAGGCTCATTCAGATAGTGTCAGATAAGTTGTCAGTCACTTAAATGACGGAAAAATGTATGAACTTTCAAATGGGTTGCACTTTCTGGAACTCATGGTATTGTCCTATGCTGCAAATCCTGCCATCTTGCACTGCAGGGAGCATAAAAATCAAATGAAAAATTATCTTAGATCCTGAAAAGATACATATATTTTGGAGATACAAAGAAAACAGCCTTGTTTTCAGATTGACCACCATGCATTTTTGACATTATCCAACAGGCTTTCTAAGGGTTTCATCAGCCCAAGAGGTCTGAGAATTTTTTCAACCCATAGTGGACCATGTAATCCTTGAAGTCAAGTGAAAACATTAAAGTTGAGAGGTTTTCACATGACACCAGCAAATACAGCTTGACCCACATCTGAATGTAATACACAGACAAATCAGCACACACAGACACACACCTGCATGGAGACGCTGCAGTCCATATGGTCCAGGAAGTCAAAGTTATCCTGAACGTATCCAGACATCTCCTGATCGTCCGGATCCACCTCAGTAGAGTTGAGGATATCAGACACATCCGACACACTGCACACACTCGAGTCTGACAGGGGGGAATCTGGAGCTGCTGTAACGGGCTCTGCACTTTTCATTTCTGTGACCAAAAGAGAGGCTGGGCTTAGAGATTACCTTACGGTACATCCAGAGTGACAAGAAGACAGTGCAACATTAGAACAGGATTCCTAGATTGCAAGATAAAAATAAATCAATGATAAGGAGTGTAATGATCTACGGCAGAGTATTAGGGCCATTGTAGGTGAATGTATTTGTTTTTGCCACAGCCAGGGGGAGGGGGGTATAATTTTCTGAGAAAAAACTCAGAAATTCGGAGATTAAACTCAGAAATTTGCGAAAAAAGAACTCCAAATTTCTGTTTTTTTCTCATAAATGAGGTTTGCACTGATGTCAGTCTCTGTTTGTGTTAGTGTCAGTTAGGACCTTATTTCCTTTAGTGACAGTTATCCAATCAGTGTTTGTGGTTGTATTTAAAGTAAAGGTAAATGCAAAAAATAATAATAAATGTAAAAACCATGTAAATGCAATGCAAGGTGCATAAAGGTGAAAATGCCCCAAAAAAAAAAAAAATAGGTGACCATGTTTATGAAATAAGATAAATTACCCATGTATAGGTCACTGTCGTCAGCGTTTTCATCATCATCTTCCTCCGTGTTGGAATTCAGGTGTTTGGCACCTTGCTCTCCACCCTCGCCTCCGCCTCCCGCTGCAGGCTCCGGCTTCAGTCGACGCTCTTCTCCCGCCGCCACCGCCGCCACTGCCGCCACCGCCACCGCCGCCACTGCCGCCACTGCCGCCGCCTCTTCCTCCTTCTCCTTCTCCTCCTCTTTCACTCCTTCAGCCGTTTCCTCCACTGCTGTACTCCCTTTCCCTTCCTCTAACTCCTCGTCTTTCACGCTCCTTCCATCATATTTGTCCTCTTTCACGTCCTCCGCCACGACGACCCTTCCGCCTTTCTCCTTCCTTTCCGTTTCTCTTCCATCCTTCCGCTCCACCCTCTCTCCTCCCTCCTTACCTCCTTCCACCTTGTCCCCTGCGTTCTTATTCCTCCTACAGTGGATCACTCTGTCCCCCCCGCCCCCTTGCAGCACCCCAAGCGCCAGGTTGGAGGTGATATGCAGGGGCACGGTGACCAGGTGAGGCCCGGTGATGTGCATGGCGGCCCGTCGGCCCACTTTGGTGGAGAGTCCCGGGGATCTGGACGGGTGCGGATGGCCCTCGCCGCCCGTGGCCCCTAACCCATCGGGGTCCAGGGCGTTGTAGGTGCCCTGGGTGCCCCCGCCCCCGCTGACCACCCCCGTACCCCGGCGGTAGGTCACGGCGTATCCGCTGCTGGCAGACGCCCCGACCTCGCCGCCAGGTTGGGGAGAGGGAACGGCGAGGGGAGAGATGTGGGTTGATGGAGGGCGCTGGGAAGGGTGGGCCTTGTGTCTGGAACCTGGAGTATAAAAGACGGATAAGACCTGGGCCAAATAGACTCGACTTTTTCCAACAGTTCAGTCTGAGTAAAAGTATGAATGTGAATCTGCATCCTAACAAACATCTGTACCAGAGATTTTATTTGGAAATAATTTTTAGCCTTTGTTTTAGGCTGCTTGGTGTACCAGGTGGGTGGGGTTTACCTCATAGGACAATCACAGCAAAGTATTTCAAATTTTGAATATGCTTTTCAGTGATTGACAACCTATCTGACACTATCTGAATTGTGCTGACGTTGCAAACTCCACCCATCTGGTTCTCCCAGCAGGTTAAAACTAAACATCTAATGGACATTTCTGTTCAGTCTGTAGATTCACATTCACATTTTATCTCAGATTCTGATCCTTGTGAATAATCAGTGGATTCTTTAATTGAGGTAATACAGTATTCATGGCATTCTTCTGTCTGTCATTCTGCAATAGTCACAGAGTGTTTGCTTTATTGGGAAAGCTATTTTAGAGGAAACCAGCAAGAGAAAGATGAGTATTACCTTCGTCTGGAAAGGCCGGGCTGCTGAGGGAGTCCATGCTCCTCGCTGGTCTCAGAGCCGGCCGTTCTTTCTCTGAAACAAAAACAAAATATTTAAAATGTGACAGTGGAGTGAGGGTGGAGGAACCGAGTACAACTTCAAACCCACTGTCAGAGATCCTTTCTGGCAAAGCGGAAAGCCCCAACATGTCATTCATATCATTTTCTCCT
>NW_027280249.1:50000-61949 GCF_046629955.1 Centroberyx affinis
CTTTTTTTCCTAAATGGATGTGTACTATCTATTTAATGACATTTCCAAATTATGATTATTTAAGTGTCGGTTGGTTACATAATTTTCTGTTCCAGTTTCATTTTCTTTTCTTCTTCTTTCATTTTTCGTAAGGTTACTGCTTTTAAACATAGGCAACCGTTTACATGTAGAGAGTACAGTATTTAGTGTATGTTTTCATGCCTGCCATGAAAATAAGCCCTTCAGTGACAAGTAAAGTCTATAGAATAGAATAGAATAGAATAGAATAGAATAGGCCGTTGACTTACTCTCCTGACTGGAGGCGGTCAGGTGCTCCAGCAGATCACACCCAAACACCTTGTCTTTGTTCCCCACTTTCCTCCGGACTCTCCTCATCTCTTCTTCCCTGCTGCCTCACCTCACATCCAGACCGAGCCGCTCCGTTGGCGAGCGACTGCACCGACTGTGTGTCCGCTGGATGTGTTGACTGAGCTGCCACAGTCGCTTAGTGTGAACCTGGCTTTGTGGTCACAGCGCACATATCAGTGATTCGACTGTTTTGTTTCAGTGCATGTTGTTGGGCACAGGTTGTTCCCCTATGCGTTGGACATACTTCCACGTGCCTTTCACCCTGCAAAGTCAGAAATGGCAGAAATTTGTCTTCATGCAAACGGCAACTTTGCAACACACACACACTCTCTCTCTTGGAAGTTTTTCCTTTATGCACTGAAGGTCTAAAGCTGGAGGTGCAAGGCTGTCATGTCTTGCTAAAATCTGCTTTTGTTTGTCTTCCTGACGTTTGTCCTATATCATTCTGCTAGATTCTGTTGGATCTAGTTAGGCTTATTCTCTGTAAAGTCCTTTGAGACATGCATGTGATAAAGAGCTATATATATAAACTTGAACTTGAGCTCTCCCTGAATCAAACAAACAGCAAATTGCAGTGAATCCTCGGCGTGCATATGTGTCGCTCCACTTCCCCCTGATGCTCTCATTTTATTTTCGAATATCAGGCCACACCCATGACTCCCTTTAGTTCTCGTATTCAGCGGAATAAGCCAATGAATCCTTTTAGTCCGGTCACACCGTGTTTTCTCTCTGGGCAGCTGGACACACCTAGACCTCAAACCTCAGCTGGAGCCTGGACACTGTGGCCGGTACAGGCCCGCTCTGCCTCTCCCTGCCTGCCTGCCTGCCTGCCTGCCTGTCACGGCCATTGCGGCCCCTTTGCCTGTAGCGGAAGTCAAGCATTCTCCAAGCCTCTGCCAGAAAATATATAGTCACATATCATACAAACTAACCCTCCACCACCTCCATCTCTCTGACACCTGCTTCTACACCTCCTGGTCCGCCGTCCCTCCTTCTCTGCCTAAGGTTAGGGATGAGTTTCGAGGTGGAAATGTGAGAAAGAAATTGGTAAAAAATAAAAAAAAGCGAATACGAATGTTCCTACCTTCACTCAGCACCGGCACACAAGCAGCAGCATAGAAATGGTGACGCAAGAAACCACTAAACTTCCCCTGTTGACTTCCTGAGTGTCTCTCCTCCTTTTGTGCTTTCTCTCTCTGTATGTGGCACACATTATCTCCGCCTCTGCTGATTGAATAGGGAAATCAGTTCAGTGTATCTGTACAGTGAATCTATTTCCCTTATCTGCCGTATCTGTCTCAGTGTATAGGCCTGTAGGTCCATCTGTCTGTCAATCTGAGAGCAAGGGAGATAATACTTTTACCTTTAAGACAACTTCAGAACTAGACAAATGTGTTTGGCTCATTTCTTTTGGCTGTGTCAGTGGGAGATACATGCTACTTAGCAGGTTCTACTAATCTCCACCAATTGCCATGAAGAACCACAAAGCATACGGCAACCTGGGTGGAAAGTACTAGAATGTCCTACTCAAGTAGAAGTAGCCTACTGTTATTTTGCTGATATTTTGCTAAAGTACAAGTAAAAGTACCTGTGAAAAATTAACTTAAGTAAAAGTAAAAAGCAGATCATTTATAATGTACTCAGAGTAAAAGTTAAGTTACTTTTTAGGAAAGAGAACTTTGTTAGATGTGATATTTCCCATGCAATTCTAAAAGAGAGTTAATGAGTTAATACAGTTAAAATAGTCAATATAAATCAGTGTTATGTGAAAGGAACACAATCTAATCTAATTACAGCACTATCTTTTTAATTTTTCATGTGGCAATAGGAGGCTTAACTGCCGGTGCATCAAATTCCCTGGTTAATAACAAGGTGAATGTATCATCAGAATATGCAAAAAGACAATTTATTTAAATAATAGTGTATATAATCTCATATTACATAATAACAATTATTGTTATCTCATTTAGATGACAAGTGATATGGCAGATGCTATAACTCTTGACAGTAGGTTACTTGAATTGTGATATTTTGTGGTACTTTGTGGCTCTGTGTGGCAGTTTGTGACAATCCCTAATGAACTATAGAGGAGATTTCAGTTGCTATGATACATCAGCAAATCAAGCTGTTATAATGAGCTATTATTCTAGAAACACTTGAGGGAATAATGAAAATGCAAGAGTGAAATGGATATAGGGAATAATAATTAGTTGAATGCTTGGTATTTATCTGATAAGGCATCTGTTATTAAGTGCCTCTTTATTCTGACCCACTGACGATAAAGAGGTCATCGGGACTATTTGCGCTGCGGATATAGTACAAAATTTACGGTAATAATGCAACGTCACCGGTGCGTCGGATATGAAGGTAGATGCTAGTGAGGTTCACACACGCAAACGCACGTCTCCCTCGCTCCAGCAATGACAAACACAGTGTTGTGATTAGGGATTTGTAGGGTTTTTATCCGTAAAAAGTGAATTATCGACAGCGTATACAAGCAACTTTATATCCCTTTTAATAAGAAAGAGAGCGAGTCGGAGCAAGATGGAGAGCTGCAGCTTCCAGAGCCAGCTGGTGTCCGTCATGGAGATCCTGGCCAAGGCAGCTGTGGCAGAGATAAACAGGCGAGTGGATGACAGCTGTGCGCTTTTACGCCTGGAAATCAGTCAGAGCCAGCGGGACATCGACGTGCTGAAGAGGAAATGCGAGGCGATGGAGGCAGAGCTGAGGAGGACGAGGATGAGAGCCAGGAGGAAAGGTGTGGAGGGGGGAGATACTGTATAGCCCGCACTCACTCAAATAATGGGAAATAATGGGAACACCAGTTTTCCAGATTAATCAGAGTAAGAACAGGGGGTTGAGAAGTCAGATTCAGAACAGGGGGTGCAGGTTTTGCTTAACAAACACGTGACAGCTCTGTAATGTTTTATGGAAACTTAGTGTTCCCATTATTTTGGCCAGTGAGTGTATATTGGCATGCAGATGTTTCAGGAGTAATTTTGTGTACAGGCAGTTAACTGGCTGCTTTGAAAAATACATCTTTAATGGTACATGTGTGTTTCGTTTTCTTTTTTCTTTTCTTCAGGTTTTTACCCCCCAGCTGCTGAAAGGTATTCTCCTCTAGTCAAGGTGGTTTTGAACAAAGAGAGAGAGACAGCAGCTTGGGACAGACAGATGGA
Organism: Centroberyx affinis; assembly: GCF_046629955.1. Taxonomy (NCBI): domain Eukaryota; kingdom Metazoa; phylum Chordata; class Actinopteri; order Beryciformes; family Berycidae; genus Centroberyx; species Centroberyx affinis. The sequence goes on from NW_027280249.1 coordinate 53,528, forward strand.
TGCTGAGGAGCAAATCCAGCCTCCACAGGTAAAACACAGTGACTTTATCATGTGGTGCGGGGAATCAAATGGTGGCTGATCTATAAGCTGTAACCCCAATAAAGAACAACCACAAATCTAACTAGCTCTGAATAGTATTAATTTCCATAACGCAATGTAATATTTGTATAATATTTCCATGGGGACTCATAGTGTCTCTGCAGTACTCAATAGTGAGTTTATAATAGTATTTTTCATCAACTATGGTATTACTATAATATTCCTAAAGGGATTTAAGACTATCTGTGGTACTCAATACTGAGTTTATAGTGACTACTGATCCTACTGTTATGGTATTTTATGTTTCTTATAGTATCACTTTAATATTCCTAAAGGATATTTTACTAAATATGCTATAGTTGTTGTTGGTAAGGTTAGGTTTTATGTTATTGAATCCGATCTATTAGTCAGTCCAGTACGACTTAATAATATATACTGTATATTCATATAACCAATGCTTAGAGTATATCAGCTTGAGGAGGTCGGTAAACTGTTTACCCTTCTCTACATGACCTGTGTGTGTGTGTGTGTGTGTGTGTGTGTATGTGTATTTATCTGTCTCTGTAGTGCGTGAGTTAGTTGCACTCTGGATTTTCTGTTGGAGGTTGTAATGTGTTGCGTGTCGTTGCAGTGTGCAGACATGGAGCCTGCTGGAGAAGCTGAACCCATCCTGATCAAAGAGGAGTCTGCAGAGGAAGACGAGTGGAAGAGCGACCCGCAGGACAAGCTGAGTGAGTCAGCAGTCACATGTTGTACAGTTACACATGCAAATACACACACAAACCAATCACACACACACGCACACACTTTTACAGTTAAAGGAACTGCACGTTCACCTGTACACAGTAGGTATTAGACACACAGACACACACAGAAACTCATTCTCTCGCTCAGACTGGAATCACACACACACACACACAAATAACTATACACACTCCTATAGAGGGTTGATGTAACGCACCTTCTGGCGGCCATATTGGAGGTCCTCAGTTCTTGGGCAACATTGGCTGTGAACAGCTGATTGTGTTTCAAAACATACAACAGAATTCAATAGACATGGTTCATTTCTGCGCTGTTTTTGACTTGGAACTGATCATTTTGCCACTGATGCATCTGATCAGTTTTTGTGTTTAGATTACATCAGCTTGTTAGCCAGCTAAATATAATGTGTGGTCAGCTAATCATCACTGTCTGGTTGTAAACACATCTGATTTGCACACAAGCTAACATCAGTTACTTAACTTTTCACGCTTTGGAGTAGAGATTAGTGTCACAGTAACCTACATTTGGAAACAAATCTGTGGAAACAAAACATTTACATTTATATATAACATTACTGAATTGACCTAGAACCCACACCACAACACCCTTTTTTCAGATATCTCTTTTTTTCTTGCCTTGTTGTTATATATTAGGCAATATTTACACATAGCCAGTTCTCTAATGAACTTCAGTGATGGAGCCAGCTGTGGTTGCTAGGAGACTTTGAGGTTTATGAATGCAAAGCCTCTACACACAAACTGGTGTCATGCATCACTATGAAGTGCTGATGTTGTGGTTCCTGTGTTTCCTCTAGTGTCTGGAGCCGGGCAGTCGGCGTGTTTTGAAGACACAGAACCCGCCCAGACCGAAGGCTTCGCGGAGCATTACCGCCCAGCGGAGAACCCGGCCGACCCCGGATCCCTGCTCCCCCCGACAGACGGCTATGACACATTCCCAGAGCAGCAGCCCAACGGAAACCAAGGCGAAGCAGAACTGTCGGTGAAACACGAGAAAGAGGAAGCGCCGGTGGAGAGCGCCGCCCCGCTCGATTCGGGCCACCGCTTCGTCATGGAGGAAGCTGACGGACAGCTGTGGTCGTCCAATCCGGGCCGAGACGCCGGCGATCCGAGCTTCTCGTACGCCGCGCAGCAATACGAGCAGATTCCTTCGATGTTCACGACTCAGAGCGGCCTGCCTCTGAGTCACTCTGTACCTGAAGACATGGAGCCACCGATTCACTCGGTGGGGAAATCGCAGTCGACCGTGGTGAGTGCGGCACGGGTGAAACGGCGAGCCAGAGCGTTTGGCTATAAGCGACCTCAGCCAGCGCAAGCACCAGAAGAGGCACACAACACTTTAACCCAGATTAACTCTGTTGGACAAAGCAGCTTGATCCCACAACCGACACAGCATCAGTACAGGGACTTGGCGCCGCACGCGAGGAACGAAAACGAGGATTTGATGGCGCCGAACCCGGCGACCTCGGCTTACAACGGATACAGCCGCGGCAGCTTCGGCCTGGTGAGGAGAATGAGGACGCCCTGGAGGTCCGGGGTCGGCGAGAAGAGGTTCAGCTGCACGTACTGCGGCAAAAGCTTCATGAGGTTCAGCCAGCTCAAGGAGCACCTGAGGAGTCACACGGGGGAAAAGCCGTTCAGCTGCCTGCAGTGCGGCAGGAGCTTCACCAAGCAGTGTAACCTCATCCGACACGCCGTGGTCCACAGCGGGGAGAAGCCGTACGAGTGCGCGCTGTGCGGGAAATGCTTCACCCAGCGCTCCAGTCTGAAGTCCCACCAGAAAACAGCGCACTGACTTTACACTGTGTGACGTTTTTATACATGTGGTTCCTGTTCTCATCCAAAACTGAAGATTGAACTTCCCAGAGAAGCTGTATTGATCACCTGTATGTACATTATCCCATACAAAATAATGTTAACGTGGTATGACAGTGTTGTAGTGTGTTAGAAGTTTTGAGTGCTGGAGTGGATTCATGGTTATTCATGGACATTACCATGTATTGGGTGAATGTATTACCATGTTTTGATCAATAAAAACGACACAAACTGAAAAACTGAAAGGTGTTTTTCATTAGAAAACATGTTATTACAAACAAACAGCACTAATGTTGTGAGTTACAAGTTATTCACAAATAAATAAGTAGAGGGGACGTCAATGGCAAAATAAAAAGAAGAGAGAAAGAGAGAGAAAAAGTAAAGAACACCTTCAGCTTCTATTCAGGTCATGATATCTTGCCATTGCTAAATTCACACATACACTTGGGGGGAGTGTTATGGTTTCTTTTATAGCCGGCTTCACACTAGAGTTCGCGTTTTCCAAGTTTTGTCCCACCATCAACACCGTATATTCTGCGTCACATGACCACTCGCACTTCCCGTTTTGCCTCTTATGTACGGAAGCAACATCTGTAATGTAAACTACCGCGGCAAAGTGGTTCCTATTTTGTGATTTATCACGATATAACGTGAATTTTACGTATTCTACATCGCGACACATGACTTGCCAGCTAGCAGAAATGCTGATCCAGGAAAACATGGCGAACTGTGTCACTTTTCAAAGCAAGTTAACCTCAATCATGGACGTGCTAGCCAAAACTGCAGTCGTAGAAATAAGTAAACTGTGGGAGGACGGCTTCGCTTACGTGCAGGTCGAGCTGCGAAGAAGAGAAAGCGAAGTTGAAGCCCTGAAAAGAAAATTGGTGTTTATGGAAAATGAACGGCTAACCCTCATGTCCAGAGCTCAAGGTTCATCATCTCTCTCCTCCTCATCTTCCTCCTCTAAGACAGAGCAGCAGAAGAAGACACTGCCACCCACTGATGACGGTAAGGATAACTGCTGATTAGTCAGTAATAACACTGATTATCATTCGTAATAACTGATCTCCTCCGTTCAAAATAGCACTAATCAATATATCACTATGACAGCAAGTGATATAATATAACATCAGTCGTGTCAATATTAAAGTCGAGAGCAGACACACCTGTAGAGATGCTGAATGCAGTACCAGACCAAAGTTATGCTAGTGGTTTAGTTTCTCTGATGGCACGCATGTAAACTCTTATAACCGTGTTTCTATTCACTTAGGGCTGGGCGATATGGTTTAAATCAATATCACGATAATGATAAGGATTTTTCTCGATATCAATATATATCACGACATGATTCATGTATGCAAATTCACGTTAAATAATCAAATTAATGTTCATCTCATTGAACCGAATGGTAATGTTAGGTGTGATGTCAAACAAAACAGAAATATTCAAATAATATTCCTACCATACCTCATTTTATGAGTTTTTAAGTAAAATTTGCTTGTCATCATCAATTTCAACAGCAGAAATGTGTGTCACGATATTAAAATATCTTCATATCATCACGATATGATTCCACTGAAAGACGATAATATTGAATTATCGCCCAGCCCTATATTCACTCCTGTAGAATGTGTAATTACTGACATAAAATCATTGGTATCATAATGTGCTGCCATTTACCGAGGGCCTGACGATATGGTTAAAATCACAATCACATAATCATAAGGATTTTTTTCAGTATCGATATATATCACGATATGTAAAATCACATGTTAAATAATCTTGAACAGAATGGTAATGTTAAGTGGGAAGTCAAACAAAACCAAAATTAAGTAATGTTCCTTAAAATGTTTCATACCTTGTTTTGTCAGTTTTCAAATAAAATTAGCTTTTTATCATTAGGCTTGGTATTCGATGACATTGAATATCACGATATTTCACGAATATCTCAATATTTTCTGTGATGTTGAATGTCGCCCCACAAATATCGCCCCGCTTTTACATCTATAAACCTATAGTCTACTAGTGGTGGTGCAGTAAAAAAAAACACAAATATAATCATAGTTGTAGTGTAAAATTTCTCAGTTTACTTCAAATTCCCCCCCATCACCATGTCATCACACTATAATTCGACTGAAAGACGATCAATGATAATATTGAATTGTCGCCCAGTCCTACATTAGCCAAGATTGACTCAGGCTTAGACCCGAACCTGTTGGTCTGATATTGGACTACATCCTTTTGAGTGCTGCTCATATAATGAATTTTGACCTAACTCTAAATTTTGTGCTTTTGTGCTTTTATTGCATCTTTGCATATGAACATTGTTGTATGTTATTTGTCTACAGCTTTGCTTATCTATTTGTCATGTTGTTTTTTTGATTCCCTCTTGAAAAAGATTTTTGATTTTGAGGGAACTACCTTGTTAAACAAAGGCTACAATAATTGAACCTGCTCTGTCCTTTCAGGGTCCAATACGGATTCGGTCCACAGAGCGTCTTCTGAGCAGATTGTGAGAGAGAAGGTGGATCAAACGACACCATCACCCACACAGACAGAAGAGAGACAGTGTGAGCCGCTCAGGCCTGAACACAGCAAAGATCACGGCAGAGATGATGATGATGAAGAGTTAATAGTCAAACTAGAGGAAGAGGATGATGTGCAGATTGTGGAGCCACCGGTAGACATTGAACACAACGCTAATGATGGAGCAGATCATCCCATGACAGACCTAGACCTCCAAGCTGCTGATGTCGTGGAAGAAAGAGAACGCCAGCATTGGTCGTCCGTTTCGGTCGGAGACAGCGACACCACAGACGACTCGGATTGCTTTTTTGGACCAGAGCAGTATTCACAAAATCTGGATAAGGAAATCCAGCTCATTCAAAATGCACTGGACAGTCTTGACGGTAATCCATCAGAAATGGGATACATTGATAGGTTTATGAGGGATAACGTGACAGTGCAGGGTGCAGCGAGTAAGCAGAGGACTCCTGCGAGTTTGGGGCAGGCACAGCCAGGACAGCCTGCGGATCCAACAGATCACCCGGAGAGAGGACCGGCGGTCAGACTCCCATCAGAGAAGCGACCGCACAGTGAAAGCATGTCCGCTCTGCACTCGGACAGCAGATTCTCCTTCCTCGCAAACGGACACGACTCGGCGGAGCAGAAGGCTTTAAAGAGTCGCCGCGTGAGGGAGAAATGGTTTATTTGCCCGTTCTGTGGCAAAAGCTTTGATCGCGCCAGCCACCTTGAGATACACCAGCGGATCCACACGGGAGAGAAACCGTACACGTGCGAAACGTGCGGGAAGTGTTTTTCCCAGAGGAGTAACCTTCGCACTCACCAGCGGACTCACAAGGAGTTCCTGCCCCATTTATAGAGATTTCCTTTGACTTGGATCGTTTATCATTTCAAAGAATGAGGATAAACTACAAATACCTCTGTGACATTCAAGTGTTGAATAATGAAATTAGTTTTGTATTTTGATATATCACAGAAAATTTATGTAGCCCACTGATTTTCCTAAATCACAACTTGGATTTGGTTGTAAGCACCAAGTTTGTACGTATGATCTTTTTGTCAACGCAGCCCCTGGTCAATCTTTTTAAAGATTTATTTTAGGCATTTTATGCTTTATTGACAGAGATAGTGTGAGAGAGAGACAGGAAAGCACGGCAGAGAGAGAGGGGAGGACATGCAGCAAATAACCGCGGGCCGGATTCGAACCCGGGTCGCTGCGGGAAGGACCGAGCCTTATATGGTACGCGCTCTACTCGGTGAATCACTGGGGCGCCCGGTCAAAGACTTTTTATGACATTCTGATGTCAGCTAATGAAAAAATGTAGGGACATTCAACCCCACTGATATATCAGAATATTGTCCTCTATTGCTCATAAATAAGGACACAAAATGTTCTTTAATCATTGGCTCATTGATGTGAGTCAGTGTGGATCAGAAAGGTCTGGAATCCCTGTACGTACGATGGTTGCAGACCCTGTTGCCTAGGCAGCAGAAATATTGTTATCATTACTCTTCTTACTGCACTGGCCTCTACTGGTGCTTAGGAGTAGCCTGTCACTTTACAGTATCCTTATCCAGAAGTGGATATCCATCTTGTGTGTTAATGTTATCAAAAGTTAATATTCTGGAGCATTACCATTTGTCAGGAGACTGTGTCCCATCCATCCATCTGTCCATTTTCTGGCTGCTTATCTGCGTCATGTTCACAGTGGCAGTGGGGCAAGTAGAGCAGCTCAGACGTCCTTTTCCCCCCAGTAACTTCCTCCAGACCCACACCCAGGGGATTCCCAGGCTCTCCCAGGCATGCTGGGAGATGTAGTCCTTCCAGCCACCCTGCGGAGAAACCTCATTCGGCCCACTTCTATCTGCAGTCTCATTCCTCTGGTCAGTACCCAGAGCTCAGGACCATAGGTGAGGGTCGGAACAAAGATCAACAGCTAAAATCGAGAGCTTTGCTTTGTGGCTCTAATCTCTTTTTATCATCAGAGTCTGATACAATGCCCACATTACTGCAGCTGCTGCACCTAACTGGCAGTTGATCTCATGCTGCCTTTTGCCCTCACTTGGGATTAAGACCCTGAGATACCTGAACTCCTCCACTTGGGGCAGTCGCTCACGCCTCATCTGAACAGGACAAGAAACGTTTTTCCGGGAGAAAATTGTGACCTCAGACTTGGAAGGTGCTGACCTTCATCCCGTCTGCGTAACACACATTGGAGATCACAGTCTGATGACATCATCCACAAACAGCAGAGGTGCCACCCTAATGCCACGCTCTCTAGACCTCGGCTACAAGAACAGGAGGGGGGACATGGTGCATCCTTATCACAGTCAGATCCCCACCTTGAACAAAACTGTCCCATTTTAAAATAAAGAGAAATTACTTGTTTTTTTAAATCGTTGCATATACTTTTATGAATAAACATGTGAACAGTTACATCCTGCTTTTCAATTGCATAGAAAAACACTGAATGAAAACGTAACAATTTACATAAAGTATATTTAGGGTCATAAGACATAAACACACCTGACAGTGCATTAACAAAACAGAATGTTGCTTTACAGTTCAAGTCTTGTCCAGTCTCTACTTCGCTGAGCACTGAAAATGTAATGCTGACAAGACATAAACCTGGCCACGGAAGGTTTATCCAACACGATCCACCAGTTGAATAATTTATTCCATGTGCATGTTAAATTCCTCTGAGTAACAAGCACCTGTGACCTTTCGGTAGTGGTAAAGCAGGTAATGACCTGATCACAAACGCACATATATTCTCATATACAGTATATACACATACACAAATACACTCACTTAACCTCTCATCCACAGGTGCGTTCAAGCTGCAAATGCCAGGGCCTGTGTACAATTTACCCAAACCCACTGCTGGGCTTCACTAGGCTTTAGGCCAGGCCTTGGAGCTCAGGACTTGGGTGTTTTGTCCACTTATCTTTTCAAGGCAAATAGGACACCAGAAGTGACAGACAGGATTCATGGGGACATTCCCTAACATTGTGCAGCTATAATCAAGTCACCAGATGCAGTGGATGTGAAACTTAGTGTTGCTGACAAAACAGTAAACATTCTGTAACAGGAATCTTGTTTCCTTCTATGCTTCAGTGTGGAAATACAGGAAATCAGGGCAGGAAGCGCTTTCATCCACATGCCACAGTGACTAGTGGATGAGTCACTGGCCACTTCATCATCAATGCTCTTCCAAATAATGTCAAAGCCAAAGTGGCTAGAAGGATTGATAAACTTACCAGTC
>NW_027280250.1:0-31057 GCF_046629955.1 Centroberyx affinis
GTTACTTTTTGTAGGTGTTTTAGGTCCGGACAACATTTCGGCTAATCTCTATAAACAGATATCTGCATGTGAGATGTCGTCTCTCAACTCCAACTCCATTCTCGTGTCTCAAGTTGCTAATCGGACTGTAAACAATGACCGGTGCACGGAAGAGAAAGTCTTGGCCCGGATGTCCGCTGGCTACACCGGAAACCCTGAAATATTGGCCGTCGCCCCCAGAGTCTAATCGCCGATAGACGATGGGTTCAGAGGTTGCACTCGTGTTAAATGGTTTTTCCTCCTCAGAGCTGCCGTCTCGAGGCGTGCGGGCCGAGTCCATACCGGAGTCCATGCTGGAAAGTGCCGAGCAGCTGATGGTGGAGGACCTGTACAACCGGGTCAAGGACATGATCGACGACCGCAGCCCCTACAACACGCCCTGTGTGCTGGACATCCAGAGGGCCATGGTGCAGGACCGCCTGGAGGCGCCCATCAACCCCGTGGACGAGGTGTGGCCCAACATCTTCATCGGCGAGAAGTGAGTCCACATGAGGCAGGGTGAGCAGGGTGTCACAGTTTAGACTGAGTGAAGAGGAATCTGATTGGCCAACCCCAACATTTTTTGGTAACACTTTAGACTAAGGAACACATATTAACTATCAACTATGGGTTAAGGAGGCTATTGAAGGAAAACCCATAGTTAATGGGGTTTACTTGTAGAATACAATAGTGCAGAATAAGGTACTAATTTACTTGTACATCATTGGCTGTTTAGTTCTGATTGACACTCTGAAATTGCCTGAAATGTTTCTGTCGATATTATGTTTTTCTATTATGTTTTTACCACTTTGTTGGCTTTGTTGCGCTCTACTGTAATTCTGATATTTCCAACATGACTTGAAGTAGGGCTGAAAGATATTGACACTGAGATATTGATTTCTTGTCATACATTTTTTAGGACTTAAAAATTGTCTAAAGAAAGGTGATAAAAAAAATAAATAGATGTCAGTGTGCCGGATTTACTGAGTTTGAGTATGATTCACCAACATTGTACTTGATTCATGGACCAAAGATTACCTGCAGCTCTAAAACACCAGCCTCTGCGAATTTGGAAATTGCAGAAGTTCATATTGCGATTTCAATTTATTTTTCAATTAATTGTTCAGCTCTAATTTGAAGGCAGGAGAGTACGAGGGGAATCGTTCATAGATATTACACCAATAAAGAGGTTAAAGAGGCTAAAGAATGTAATGCAAGTAACGACCGATCTGTTAGATCAGTTACTGTAATGTGATTACTGACACTGGAACAGTAATGCCTTACTTAACTCCGTTGCAGGAAAAAGTAATGTGATTACAGTAACGCATGACTTTACGCGTTTGTCTCTTTCAGATCCGTTGCGGTCAACAAGGCTCGTCTGAAGCGGATGGGCATCACCCACATCCTGAACGCCGCCCATGGCACAGGCGTTTACACGGGCGAGGCCTTCTACGCCAGCATGAACATCCGGTACATGGGCATCGAGGTGGACGACTTCCCCGACGCCGACATCTCCCCGCACTTCCGGACGACCGCGGAATTCCTGGACGAGGCCCTGCTAACGCACAAAGGTGAGGGATCAGGATGGGGATTTTCCTTCTTTCTCTTTCGTTTTTCTGTGCCTCTCAAGTGTCTTTGTCTCACTTGCATAGTTTCTTTCATTCTCTCTTCTTTTTTTGGTGAAATCATTTGTGCAACTACACTGAACTGCCCATTTGTCTTCCTGCTTTCCTGTATGTCTTTCTTTCTTTCTTTTTTTTTTTTGCCTGTTTACGATATATTTCCCATCTTTTCTGAAAGAATGATACTTGAATGAAAAGAGGAATTCAGGCAAATCCAGAAATACCCATGCAAGAATTACAATTTTCTGCTTACTTTCTGTTTGAAGTCTACTGGAGAACATGAGCAATCGTAAAATCAATAATCATAAGAGCCAAGACTCTCTGACAACAAGAGACACTTTGATGGAAGCCAGTGACCAGAAACCACAGTTTTTTTGTTGTTGTTTTTTTTTTTGCTTTGACAGTTTTAGTCATTAGCCGGCACCAAGGTGACAGCTGCTCTCCCTGGTGTCCATATAAAGATAGAGTACACTGACAAATCACCCCCCCTCCCCACCCCCCGCCCCCAATGAGACCCTTCAAAAACAGGACCATCAAACTGAACAGCAAAACAATGTTAAGATACAATGACACAAAATGTTTCAGCTTACACAACCTAATGGTCTTTGTTTCTTAGAAAAGTTAAAAGTTATGAAACAGAAGATGTACCCATGGATTCCTGGAAAAGGATAATGGTTCCTGTCACAGTGTTGTCATAAAGCCTCTTATTCATTATAACTGGAGCTGCTTCAGAAAGAGCTGCCTGATGACATCACCAACAAAACCCTTGACTCTCACTGTCTTGTGTAATAATCATACTAAAGATTTAAAATAATACTAACAATAATAACACTAGTACTGCTAGAATTAGCTACTACTCCTACTACTATTACCGCTACTACTACTACTGCTACTACTACTGCTACTACTTTTACTACTACTACTACTACTGCTACTGCCACTGCTACTACTTTTACTACTGCTACTACTACTACTACTACTGTTACTACTTTTACTACTGCTACTACTACTACTGTTACTACTACTACAGTAGTAGCAGTACTATTGCTGCTACTGATGCTGCTGCAGCTGCCAGTACTACCATTACTCTACTGCTACTACTAGCCTACTACTGCTACTACTACTACTACTACTACAAATATAGAGTATCACTAAACAATTGGCTATTTTAAACAGAAGCCTTTCACTAGACTAGATTTACAAGGCCAAATAGGTTGTTAAGAAATGTTCCTAGTCAAGTTTCATGGTTTAAAACCGGGGGTTAACAAATACTGTTGGGGGGGGGGGGGGGGGGGTAAACAGCCCATGCTTAAAAGGGTGGAGGCTGCCCCCAGCAGGTGAGAAAGTTTACAAGAATATTGACACAAGCTGCACGGTATACTGTAGTTATCAAGCTGATTGACTCAACCTGTCAGCTTAACAGAGAATATCAGTTTCCATGCATTCCTACATTTATACAGCAATGAAAAGGTCAAATCAACATCAGATATTTAAAAAAAAAAGTTTTGGTATTGTAAATCCAGCCATACACATTACATTTAAGCAGTAAATCTAATACTAATTGCATGGGCAAAAAGTTGAAATGGTAGTGTAAAGTATTTTGATATAATCAGCATACTTGATATTATAGCCATTTTCTTACCTATTTAATTTTCATACACATGCAATTACAGTACATACTTTCTTTGACATCAAGAATCATGTAACAGTTTTGTCTAATTTGGTTTGCTTGCAGGCAAGGTGCTTGTGGATTCCATGATGGGTGTGAGTCGCTCTGCCATCCTGGTGGCGTGCTACCTCATGATCTTCCAGCACATGACCATCATGGAGGCCCTGACTGCCATGAGGAAAAAACGCGCCATCAACCCCAACGAAGGCTTCCTGAAGCAGCTGCGAGAGCTCAACGAGACTCTGATGGAAGAGCGCGACGACGACGACGACACGCTCAGCCAGTGCTCCGTTATCGACGCACGTGCTCGCGCCCGCATCTTTGGCGAGGGCGGCGATGATGATGATGATGATGATGATACTGATGAAGAGGAAGAACAGAGCATGATAGGGGTGAAAGCGCAGTCCATCATGATGGAGGAGGAGGAGGATGGAGCTAGTGTGATGAGCAGCGTGGCCTCCTCTGCAGCTGCTGCAGCACTCAGAAGTGGATTGATTGGAGCGCAGAATGGACTGGACAAGCAAGGACCAACTGACGCCCAGGAAGAGCTCGTTCTGCCCAAGAGAGACGACGGGGAAGAGGGGGAAGATGACGACGGTGTAGGCAGCATGATCCGTGATTGGCAGAGGAGGAATGAGAAATACCAGAGCGATGAATGGTGGGAGGCGCAGCTGAACAGCGACGGGGAGGACGGGGAATCGCTCCTTGGGGGCCAGCCAAGGAAGCGGGGAGAGGACGGAGACGCCGACCTGGAGAGCGTCACCAGCGAGGACGTACGAGCTGTGAAGGAGCGGGTGAAGCGTCGGAACAGACGGCCGCCCTCAGACGCAATGTCCACCTCCAGCTGCACAAGTTACTCTGATCTTTGGAAACAGCGCCTGAGGGAGATCGAGGAACAGGCCGCTGCTCGCTACCGCAAGAAAGACGACGATGAAACAAGCGAGAGCACCGCTACAGAAGGAGGAGGGGGAGGAGCAAAGAAGGTTGATGACGATGTGGAGAGCATTCTCTCTGACACTAGCTCCATGTACAACTTCTGCCAGAGGAACAAGGAGAAGCTGACGCCTTTGGAGCGCTGGCGCATCAAGAGGATCCAGTTTGGTTGGAACAAGAAAGAAGGGGAGGATGGAGACAAAAGCTCTGTAGGAGGAAGTGATGGAGACAAAGCTGACGGCGAGGGAGCAGCTCGGACACCGTCCTTGCAAGATGTCAACCTGACAGCCTACCAGACCTGGAAGCTGAAGCAGCAGAAACGTCTGGGGGAAGAGAACAAGGATGAGATTGTGGAGCTGAGCCGGGGCGAGGACTCCGCCACGGCCAAGAGGAGGCAGAGGCGTGAGGAGCTTCTGGAACGCTCAAGGAAAACCTTAGAGGAGAGTCAGTCGATGTGCGGCTGGGAGACGGAGAGCTGCGTCAGCGGAGGCACCATCCCACTCTCTGCCTTCTGGGCTGGAGCTGGGGTCACGGGCCCGCCGAGCGTGGTCAACGATGACAACATGTCCATGCTCAGCGGCAGATCATCCGTCATATCTTCTGTATCACAGCCTCGCAGTACAGATCAGGGCAATCTATGGTCCCGCCTCATCCTATGATGCCTGTTCCTCCCATTGTCCCAGTGCCTACTGTTCAGGGCCCCGGAGGTGAACCCATGGTCAACTTGGCCAGCATCCAGAACTGGATCGCTAATGTCGTCTCAGAAACGATCATGCAGAAGCAGAGTGAAATGAGCCTGCCTCCTCCTTCACGCGCTGGATCAGTGCTTAGCTTTGGAGGTGCCTCGAGCGTGGTTTCAGGGCGGGGCGTGGACGATGACAAAGCGTCCATGTTGAGTGGAGGTTCGTACTCCACTGCGCTGTCCCGCGGTCATGGCAGGACTGAGTCAGTTCTCTCAGGTGGCGGGTCGTCCAGTGTCTCAGGCCTCACTGGAAGAGGCTCTGCACTCAGCTCCAGCCTGGCCTCCAAGAAAAACAAGATCACCACCACCAGCGTTCCCCTCTACAGCCTCTTCCGGGACCAGGTCAACCTGAGTAAACTGGACTCGATGGACAAAGAGATCAAGTCTGAGATGAGGGACAAGATGGCTACCTACGAAAAGAAGAAGATCCTGGAGGACAACAAGCGCAGCACTCTCTACAAGAAGAAGAAACCAAAGGAGGACGAAGACGAGGAGGAGGAGGAGAAAAAGAAGAGAGAGGAGGATTTTCTCGAAGAAAAGAAGAAAAAAGCAGAGAAACCGACAAGGACCTATGGCCAGTCTGGGTGCCTGAATCTCAACACAGCACTGGAGAAAGACAAGAACACCAGCATTGACGACTGGCTGACGAGTGTCAGACCTCCACCAAGGAAACCGGCCTCCTCTTTGAACACAGACGGACCAGAAGCCGGCCCGTCAGAGGATCCCTACGACGATCTTGACGCCTCCGCCTCCGAATTTGACTTCTCAAGCCGGAGGGCCTCCTGTGCTGTCGGTGAAGAAGACGAAGAGGGGTACGGCTCTACATCCAGATACAGGTCAAGGTTTCATGCAGATTCAGATCCATATAGTCGAGACACCAGTCCAGAGCATATTTACCGGGGCACAAGATCACCTTTAGATAACGGATTCACGCAATCCCACAGCTACAGCCGGGCGGGGAGGTCGTACGGAGCTTACGAAGAGAGCGACGAAGGGGCGGAGAGCTACCACGACTTCTCCGCTAAGAGAAAGTTCGCTCATCAGTCGCGGTATGAAAGCAGCGAGACGGAGGGGAGGAGGAGTAGGAGAGAGGAGGCCCAGGAGGAGGACGAGGACGACATTTCTACCTTCATTGCCCAAACCAGGCAGAGGATCCGAGCTCGGGCCGCCGCAGAGGCCGAAGACGACGAGGTGCTCGCCGCTTGGAGGGCGCAGCAGGAATCAAAGTCACACAGTAGGAATGAATCTTAATTAAAAAAAACAATGGAATCTCACATAGTAATGATACAGGAAAATGAGAGCTAACTGCGAATTCCCTTTAATTTTGAGAGAATAAAATGAGAGGGAATCACTAATCATGCTGCTGCTAGTTCACAGACATCTGCACAGAGAATTTCTTCTTCTTCTTCTTCTTCTTCTTCTTCCTCTTCTTCATCTTCTTCTTCTGCTTCGTCTTCTTCTTCTTCTTCTTTTTTTTTCTTTTTAACTTTAAAGAGTGGACATTAATTTGAAGAGTTTGTTTCCAAAAAGTTATTTACCCATTTTCAAAAAATAATTACTTGAAGTCCATCATTCAAAAGATCTAAAATACAAAGGAAACACTCTGTAAAAGTGTTACTTTGTAGATTAAGGACTTGTTTTATGTCCTTTAAGAAATACTGTAATATGTTTAAATTTGTGCTATCAATAATTATGTAAAAGTAGGTGTCAATTTTGTCAAATGGTGGATAACTGAATTTGGAACAAAACTCTTCATTTGTAATTCAATATAGTGTAAAGCAGGTTGGCACAACACACAGTATTATATCTGTTTACAGTAATCTAAATTATTTATCCATATCAAAGATGTATGTATATCAGTGAAAAAAGTACAGGACAGAAATACTCAGCATAGTCTAACATTGTATAATGATGAATGTGATATTATTGTTCATAGCCTACATTGATATATGACTATACAGAAATGGTTTATCCCTAAACTAAAGATTTGAGTGTACCATCACTGAATGTGAAATTCACAATGATGATAAAACACATTTACTACGTGTTTTCATGAAAGATGCTGTGCAATTCCTGAAACAAATTTTCAGTCCCATTTGTATTGTTACATTATTTTATTATTGCAATAAATTTTCTGACAAAGTGAGAAAACTGTTCTTTTGTGATTAACATCAGAATAAACAGTGATCTGTATGTGTGTGTGTGTGTGTATTTGTGTGCATGTTGTCATCAAAAAGGATTTGTTTCTCCATAGCCACACATTCATGCAGAATAAAACTGAGTTTTATTAATTGTTTCAAATGTAGATTTACATACAAATACAGAATTTTAGATACGGTCAAGTATCTAGTCACATTTGCTTTTTTAAATTCAATCACCACTTCAACTCTTTAAGATAATTTACTGTATAAGTAGGCTACATTTTCATTAGCAATAGAAACACAAAGGATCAGTGGTACAGAATCTTTTGTTTTGGGTGATTTGGGAGAAATTAAGCATTAAAGTCATTTTATGCTCTATTGTCCCTGATATGATGAGCCGGGAAGTGTATTTCATCACAATTACTTCTAATTCTGCTTATTTCTTTTGGTTAGATGATTATGAAAGACTTGAAATATGTTAGTAAAACCTGAGAAAACATACTTTGTTTGTATGATATCTGTGTGTGTTTGGAAACAGGTTCGTTATACACAAATTGCCATTTCATGTGTCAATGTGTTTTGTAAGCCCATGTGGGCTGGGACACTCAAATCAAATCAAACCAAAGTAACCAAAGTAAAAAAAAAAACTTTAGTGCATTTCACTCTGTATTTCACATGCCATAGTGCCATCTAGTGGACAGAAATGTAGTGGTTTTCCAGAGATAAATATCTAGAGAATAACCTTTTCCCAGTATTCTTGAGCGATATTTTCAGGAATATAATGTCATCCAAGGAATGCTTGGTGATTGATTGATGAATAATCAGTGCTCCAGCAACTGAAGACACATTTTTGGACATTACCTGAAGTTTATTATTCAAAAGATTATTCACTATCTCTAAAATAAAAATAACCATTTCTCTAAAAGTTTGGTCATTTTGTCAACCAAGGAGTTAAATTACCTATCCACCATATTGTCCTGCAAAGATTTGCCATGATTTCTTTTAATTTTGTGCTATAGGTTTTATTTTGGAATGAATGAAGGCGTACAGATCACATCAGATCCTGTGTGTTGGTCTACACATGGTGACATAATGGTAAAACACGTGAGACTCTGACACACAATAGCTTATTGTGAAGCTTTCTAAACCACAGTGGGATAAACCATGGGGGAATGTTAATCTACATACTTCTCTGAACACTTAAAATCCTAATCTGTGATCAAAATAGAACCAAATGGCAAATCAAAACATGGAAATGGAGATTTTTTTGGGGGGGGGTTTCATTCTAAAATTGTGGCCCAACCTGAGAAAACATTCAGACCTTTACAATAGTATATTACATAACAGGGACTAATAAATTATTTTGCTAGATTTATTGATTATTGAATCAAAAGGGTTAATTTTAATCAAACTTTTTCTGATGTAAAACGTGTCTCCTCTAAAGTTAAAGGAGCCTGGGTTTATAATGTTGGGTCACAATTTATGAAAACAGTGTCCTAAACTAAAAAAAATTAAGTTACTTTTTATAGATCCTCAAGCACTCAGTAGCTATAAAATCAGATATTGATTACTAACAAAGTCAGTTTTTTGATAGAGGTACCATAATGTTTTTTGATGATGATTGTATGACTGTGAATTGATTCTCACATTCTTGCTAACGGTAAATGTATTTTGTCTAACCTGCCATGCCTTCTTTACATCAGTAGTAAGTATCAGACCATATTATGACTTTCTTGGGGATTTTTAACGTGCTTAAGGTGTTTTAAAAGTCATCAAATAAATCAAATCAAATTTACAGCTGGTGTAGCTATAATTCCTGCTACAAAATAAATAAAGCTTTCAAATAAAGCTTCAAGTAAAGGAGAGAGATCAGACCTGAGAGATTAAAGTCTTATAAACACGAGTCCCTGAGGCTGGAAACGTGGCCTACGGTCACCAGACTATGCACTGTGAGGTGACGTGTAGTGCATTTCTGCCAATCAGCATTAATTAAATCCCACCTCTTGCCTTTCTGAGTGTGAACTGTTTCATCACATTGACAAGTGGATTGAACCGGGGAGTGACCGAGCCAAATCCAAGGCAAACAGCTTCGATTGGCTTCAACCTATGAGGAAAGGTTTCCTTTTGGTAAACTTGGGGCGTTTGCCGACTCTAATACTCGTCGTTTTGCATTACTTTTTCTCTATCCAACATATTCAGCAAACTAAGCTGTAAAAAAAACTATTTTCCCACCAAAGGAATTATGGCGGTCTGGTGGAATGCAGGAGATGTGTTGGACAGCCTGGACCTGGAGGAGAATTCAATAGTCTCTCGGGTAATTCAGGCAGTCGGGCTCTTTGGAGATATTCTTTCTTTAGAGGACACTATGGAGCCGATAGACTTCTTCTCTGAGGACCAAATAGAGGATGGGATTGGCAAAAGTCTTGACGATGTTGAAGGGGCCACAAAAGGTGAGCTGGAATTGGCAAAAAGTCTTCAAGACACAGATGACAAAAAGGTAAAAGATGAGGAAACTCTGAGAGAAACAGTGACAATGGAGAAAGATGGAGAGGAACTGTTGGAGAAAGAGAGAGAGAAGGAAGAAAAAGCAGAAGAAGAAAAACAGATTGAGGACTGGAAGGATAAAAATGAAGGCAAAGGGGGAAACAAAAAGGAAGAGGAGGGGGGAAAGGAAGGGGAACGCATCGCAGAAAAAGAAAAACAGGAAGAAGTGGAGAAAGAGGAAAACGTGGAAAAAGAAGATGACGGAAATGTGGAAATTGAGATAGCAAAGCAGGAAGAGGTGAGGGTGGCAGAAGAGGAAGAGAGTGATAAAAAGGTAGAGAAGCTGATAGAGGAAAAGGAAGAGGAAACAGCGGAGAAAGGCGGAGACGAGGAGAAGATTGAAGGAGAGAAAGTAGAAGCAGCAAAGGAAGAGGTGGACAGAGTGGAGACAGAGAAAGACAAAAAGGTGGAAGAAGAAGAAGAAGAAGAAGAAGAAGAGAGAGAAGTGGAAAATGGGAAATCCATGAAGGAGAAAGAACATGTGGAAAAAGAGGAGACTACTGAGATTGAAGAAGCAGAGACAAAGACCGAGAGAAAGAAGGAAGAAGAGGTGGATGAGAAAGAAAAAGAGGGACAGGAGAAAGTAGATGGGGAACAAGGAGGAGAGGCAATGGAGAAGATGGAAGGAGAGAGAGAGATAGAGAGACAGGAGGAAGATGAAAAAGAAGAAGAGGAGGAGGCAGCAAGGGAACAAGTGGAGGAAGAAAAAGAGGTACAGAAACACGAGGAAGAAGAGGTAGAGGAGAAAGAAGAAGAGACTGAGGTGAGGGAGCATGAAAAGGAGGTAGCAGAAGATAAAGTAGAAAAGAACATAGAGAGACAAGAGGAAGAAGAGAGAGTAGAGGAAAAGAAAGAAGCAAAAGAGGTTGTAAAGGATCAAGGAGAGGAGGAAGAGAAAGAGACAGGAAGAAAGCAGGATGAAGAGACTGAGGAAAAAGAAGAAGAGAACAAAGTGGAAAGAGAACAGGAAGAGAAGTCAGAGGAAGAGAAAGAAGCAAAGAAAGAGGTAGAGAGTAATCAAGAAGAAGAGGTAAAGGTAAAGGAGGTAGAGGAAGAAGAAAAGGAGGTTATGAAGGAGCAAGGAAAGAAGGAAGAGGAAGCAGAGAAAGAAATAGAGATGGAAAGACACAAGGAAGAAGCGGTAGGAGAAAGAGAAGAAGAGAAGGAGGTAGAGAGGGAACAAGAAGAGGAGGTAGAGGAAGCAGAAAAAGAGATAGAGGAAGAAAAGGTAGAGGGAAAGGAAGAAGAAAAGGAGGGAGCTAATGAACAAGGATGGGAGGATGAGAAAGAAAAGGAAGCAAGGAAAACAAGAGCAATAGAAAGACATGAGGAAGAAGAGGTAGGAGAAGAAGAAGAAGAGACGAAGGTAGAGAGGAAACAAAAAGAGAAGGCAAAGGAGGTAGAGGAGGAGAAAGAAGGAGACAAAGACATAGATATAGAGAGACATGAGGAAGAAGAGGTAGGGGAAAGAGAAGAAGAGAAAGGGGTTGAAAGGTTGGAAGAAGAGGAGGTAGAGGGGAAAGAAGAGAAAGAGCTTAAGATGGAGCAAGGAGAGAAGACAGAGGAAGAGAAAGAAGGAAAGAAAGAGGAAGAGATGGAAAGACGGGAAGAAAACGTAGAAGAAAAAGACGTAGACAAGGCAGAGGAAGAGAAGGAAGCAGACAAAGACGTGGGGAGAAAGGAGGAAGAAGAGGTAGTGTCAAAGGAAGAAGAGAAGGAGATAGAGAGGGAACAAGGAGAGAAAGCCAAGGAGGAAGTAGAGAAGAAGAAGAAGAAGAAGACAGAGAAAGAGGAACCAAATGACGTGGTACAGGAGAGTTCTCAGATCCAGCGCACTCCATCAGATTTACGCACATCATCGCTGTCACCACCATCATCATCATCATCGCCCCTACATGACCTCAAGTTCCCTAAAACACCGCTTAATGACGCTGAAGCTCCCAGAATCCTTATGGATCAAGAGAATAGCGCCGGAGCTGCTGCCAAAACCCACATCGCCAACGTTTGTCCCACATCGTTGAGCAGGGACAATGAGAGCGAGAACTCTTTGCCAAGCAGGGACCGGGCAGATCCCAACACAGAACCCAACGCTGAAACCCTGACACCAACTCTAACTACTCTTCCCAAGTTTCTGAGAGAGACAGAGGCCCCTTCACTCGGTCCTCTTAGTCTGAGCGATCCCACAGAAGAATCGGCCGTGGGATCGAAGGACTCGAAGGGGGAACCACCGTTGGAGACATTGCGTGGATCGGACACTTCAGCTGAAGCGGAGAAGCGGCTTGCAGCGACATCGGCTGAGGAAGAAACACAGAGTTCAGAGAACCAAGAAGGCTCGAGATCTCTGTCTTTGACATCATTTCCTCCTGCAGGACATCAAGGTGTTTTAGAAACTCTGTCACCAGAGGAAAAAGGCCAAACAGCATCTGAACCAGCAGCTGACGAAGACACCCGAGGCACCGCACCTGAACTAAAGGTTCACCTAGAGAAAGGTAAACAAAATCAAGCCTCCAGAAATACTGTTAATACTACTACTACCACCAACACTACTACTACCATTACTACTACCACCATTAGTACAACCACCGCTTCTACAACTACTCTAGTACTACTGTTGCTACTACTACTACTACTAGAAGGCCTGCTATTACTACTGCTGCTACTACAACAACTAGTATTACTACTACTGCTACTACTGCTACTAGTACTAATAATACCAGTACTACTACTAATAATAATATAACATTTTGTGCTGTAAAATCAAGTCAAATTAGGTGATCTGTAAGTCTAAATCAGTGAGGCAGATTGCACATTAGGCAACAAAGGTGATTTAAATGCACGAGAACAAGGAGTTGGTGCACTTCCAAATCATAAATATTTTTCTATTTTTCTATAGAGACTCTGTACTTGGTACAATGTTACATAACAGCAATTATGATGAACTGGAATGACACAATTACACGAACTAGGGAATCAGGCTGGAGAGTTAATTAATTCACTCATTAAAATCTAATTAAAATTCCACAAAGTTGCCACTCATTCAGCTGCCAAAAGCAAGTGTCTGATAATGACAAAGCCTCTCATGCGGACAATTAAATCACTTCATATCATGAATTAACATAGGGGCCTTTGACAAACAATTTAAATATTCTACTAAAACAAAATTCTATTTCTACTTTTATATTCAGAGTTACTGGCATCAGGCTCCACGTTGCTGGATGAGAAAGTGACATTGATGGACGCCACTGCTCAATCTGTGATGGGGGCCGGGCAAGGAAACAAAGAGACGGGTCCGACGCAGAACTCATCCGGCGGGGAATTGATAAGAAAACCTCAAGGAAACCAGGTGGAAGTGGAAGTGAAGGAGGAGGAGGAGGAGGAAGAGACAATGGAGGGACAGAAGGAGGAAGGAGGCCAAAACTCCCATGAGATGAACGGTGAGGCGGAAGCAGCGGATGATGAGAAAAACAGCAGCAGTCAAACGTCAAAGTACAACACTGTGTCATACAGACGGATCCGGAAAGGCAACACCAGACAGAGGATTGACGAGTTTGAGTTCATGATGAACTTGTGAGGGTGAAAGACTGTCGGTGGGTTCGGTTCGATTCACAAAACAGCTTTGTGTGATGCTGGGTGGCAGATTGGTCCCAGTGGTCCCATAACCAAAGGGTCACAGGTTCAATCTAAAGTGTCCAACAACAGCCGTGTGTCCTGGAGCAAATCACTGAACCCTTACCTACTTTCTCATTGTACAGTAGCTTCAAAAATGCTACAACTTGCTGCTTTCCTTTGTTTCATATCATTATAGAATTAATGCTTTGGGGTTTTTTTTGGCTGCTGGTCAGAGCAAGTAAGCAATTTTAAGAATCACTTTGGGCTCTGGCAACTTGTGATGGGAATTTGTCAATATTTTTGACATTTTATAGACTAAATGATTAATCGTCTCTAAATGAAAAAATGATCAATAGATTCATCAGTAATGAAAATAATCATCAGTTGTAGCCCTATTAGCAGTAGCTGCTATTTTTCAGTATGGGCTAGTGGAGAATTGTTCACATTAGTAGGCTATCCTTAATTTTAATGATGACTGACAATCCTTACACTCCATCCTGCTACCCTGAAATTTGGACAATATCCACTAATGCTATGTATAGCTTATATAGCTGGAAAATATAATTTTTTGATTCATAGTTGGTTCATAAATGTTTTCAAGGTAATGTACGCACCAGACCCTGATGGTCTTTGTTGTAAATTTATGGTTGAATTAAATGGTATAGGAGCTTACAACGCCTCATCCAGAATTGTGTTTTGTGCATTTGTATAATTCACAGGAGACAGTTTGTCAGCAGACTTTTGATCATGTTATCTATGATTTGTAGGCTTTCTTATGTCTTAGTGTTACATCTATTGAGAGGTGACTGTGACTCTGACCCCTGCAGTCTTTATTACTGGTTGCTTGTAATGTTGGTGATCTAGGAATTTGAACTACTGTTGCACTCACTGAAAGTCACTCTTCAGCTAAATGCCTAAATGTTAATGCAAAATGAGTCTCCCAAGTTTCTCATTAAAACAACTGGGCCTCTATAGGAATGTTCACCTTGGATTATGGCACAAGGGATATTAACATCATATCCTGTGTATTGATAAAATTATATTACAGATTATGAATCATGTCTTAATAC
Organism: Centroberyx affinis; assembly: GCF_046629955.1. NCBI lineage: Eukaryota > Metazoa > Chordata > Actinopteri > Beryciformes > Berycidae > Centroberyx > Centroberyx affinis. The sequence continues at coordinate 14,349 of NW_027280250.1, forward strand.
ATTCATGATATAGCTGCGTAAATTAACCAGACAACATAAAGTGATTCTGGGTCTCAAATGGAGCGCTGACACATGCTGGTGTACAGTGGTGAGTCTTAAGAGTAGCTTTGGATTTTAAACAAACTCAGATTTTACATAATCAAAGTGCAAATCAACACAGTAAAACAAGGGTAGACGCAGTAGGCAATCCATGTCTTGCAAAATTAAATTGAATTAGCCCAGTTTGCTCAGTGTTTGTTTGCTCCCTTTATCATACCAAACTTTGACATTTGACAGGAGAAGGGCACACTCTGCAAAACATGTATGACAATTTAAATCCACTGAAATGCTGACTGGTTTACAGATAATTCAAGCTGGTTGCCTAGTGACCGAAGCATATTTGTGTGTTTGAGTGTTTTTGGAGCGTTTTGTGTATTTTGAGTCGTTAAGTGCACAGCAACTATTTGTTTTTTTCAAAACTGGCTGCGCAAAGGAGACAAAACTCACGGAAATGTTATTGGCTGCCATGTTAGCTTGATAGCATTCATTTTGTCTTTTGGGTCACAACCAGGCCACAACCATAAACCGAACTATGACACATAGCTTAATTTCTGGCCTGTAAGCATTTTGTGGTCCTGAATCAAGCCACTTTTTAATGGTCAAGCAGTTGTTTGACAGCAGAAACAAAAAATATGTGAGCAACAACATCGTGTTATTTATGTCACTGAAATTCAAAATAACGTATGACAGACTGGTAAGAGGGGTAGTCTTCCTTCCCCTCGCTTCCGGGTTGGAAGTTCAAGGACTACAAAACCCACAACCGCCAGCGCCTGCGCAGTGACGTCACTCTCCGGGAAGTGTCGGACTGGAGCTCTGTTAGCGGTGTGCGTTTGGCAACAAAAGACTCTTTAGAAGGAGTTAGCGAAATTTTTGGACGCTTTCGATAATAATTTGGGGATCATATCAAAGGTAGGTTTGTCGGCGGATTGATATTGACAGATGTTATTTAATTTGAAGGCTGAAATCGCTGAAACGGCAGCTTTATTGTGAATGTTGGAGTAGCTAGCTTGCGTTAGCTAGCAAGATGGCTCCATCTAGTTACTGCGGAACAATAACAAAGACTGAATCATCATGCAAATTCGAGGGTGCTATACGTCCGTATCCAGCACCAGGATGTCCCTCATAACCAGATTTTCAGAGATTTATTTGGCAATAAATGGTTTTAACTGTTTAATTTGGTGATATGTAAACGTGCTGTGGGGTCCCCTCCGTTTCAGGCAGTAGCTATGGCCCCGGCGCAGTGATGACACCGCTGCTATTACTGTCCGTTGGAGGAAGAGGAAGAAGGTGATGATGACACGCAGTTAGCTGGCTGGCTGGCTGGCGGACGGACGGACATAGCTGACTGTCTGCGGTGTCGCCCAAAAACCAGAAGACCCGTGACTGCCGAAGAGAGACGAAGAAGATGCCGAGGAGAAAGCAATCAAACCCGCAACCGGTGAAATGTAAGTCACTCAACCGCATCTTCTAGTATCTTCTGTATCTTCCAGTGAGTTGAATCTGTTGCTGATGTGATATATCTTCTCTCTCTACAACGCTCCATTCATTGTCTCTCTTTCTGTTAACTTTAGGGAAGTGGCTCATGGTTGCTGTTTATCCATGTAGAAATCTATTGCCAAACCTTTTTAAGTTTTACTTAACTGTCTGATAGATGGTTTATCCAATACCTGATAGATCTGTTGTGACTTATTCTGGTTGTTTGCTCTGGATACACCATATTTGATTTTGTTCGACCAGTCTTAACGTTTCATATTGAAGGCTACTTCCCTGAGAGAGGAAGAGAAGAGATAATATTGGAGACATTTTGTCCTTTCAGTAGATGTGTGTGTGTGTGTGTGTGTGTGTGTGTGTGTATGTGTTATCTCATCCTGAATGTTCTGGCTCAGTTGGACTCTCCGCTTCCTCTCTTCCTCCTCTCTGCTTCCTGTCTCCACTTCCTCTTCGTCATGGTAATCAGCCCATACCTGACCTCCCTCTCTCTCTCCCTCCCTCTCTTTCTCCCTCCTTCCTTGTCTCCTTCCCTTAATCCCTCCCTCCTTCCTTTCTTTCACCGCTTCCCGTTTCTCTTCCCGCTCACTCCTTTTCTGTCTTTCGTTCTGAAAAGTGGCAAAACAGACGTTTAACTGTATGGAAATGTCATGGATTGTTATTACTTTAGACGTCTCTGCTGTCTCTTCTCTGCCTCTCTTCTCTCTCTGTTTCTCTCACTCTCCTGTTTCATCCTTTCTTTCACTCTGCTTCCTTTTTCCTGGATCTCTAGCTTTCCTTTCCTCCCTCAACCCCATTCCTCGCCCTCCAACTCTTCTCCTCTGCACTTATCTCATCCTCACCGATTTCCTTTGCTTGCCTGCCACAGTCTTCTCCCCCCTTTCTCTCTCTCCCTCTCTCTCTTCCTCTCCTTGTTCTTCCCCCAACCCCCCCTTCCCCCTACACTTCTTCATCTTCTCCTCTCCATTCCGTTACCCTTTGCTCTTAAAGTCCCACAACAGAATTTGTTTGGCCAAAGAAATCTTATGTATAGTCTCATTGATTCCTGTAAAGAATGACCTTTGTTTATATATGGAAAATTAGTTTTCGTAACTCTCATAAGCATCAATCATAATTCAAAACAAAACTTTTTACAAAAACAAACACTATAAACAGACCTTTTACACCCTGAAAAGAAATGTAATACTCGTAGAACTTTCCAATGATACCCAACTCTTTATTGCAATCTAATGGAAATCTAGATTTGCATTAGAGTCTAGATGGAAAACAGGAGGCGATCTGGCCTTTTGAAGAACCTGCCTGTGGAGCTTCAGGCTGATTCAGTCCCTATATTTTTTTGGCTTCATTCCTACTCTATTCCCTCTCTTAAAACTCACTTTTATTGCCTTTACTTTGATGTTTCTTGCGTGGCTTACATTGGTTTTTGCTTGTACTATTGATTTTATCCTTTTTTGTTTTTATTTACTCCTAAAGCATTTTGTAACTGTTTTGACAAGTTCTATACAAACAACAATGACTGACTGTGTGTGTGTGTGTTTTTGTGTGTGTGTGTGTAGTGGAGTCGGAGGACGGGGCGGTGGTGTGTGAGCCAGGTTGTCTGGTTTTGGAGAGTGACTTCCTGCTGAGCGGAGAGCTGGAGTTTGGAGACTCTGAGATCATGGGCCTGGACAGAGACGCTGGTCAGTGATATATATACTATGCACACACACACACACACACACAGGGTCGCACGCAGAGCGGGAAACCAGCCAAATATTGTAAAATGTTGGCTGTGGCTGGTAAGTTTGTCAACTCTACCAGACACTTTGGCAGGTGACCAATCAACATTTGGAGACTCATTTTATTCTGAAAATCTAGTTTGATGGCAAAATGGTAAAAGATCAGGTTACTAGTCACTGTGGCTAGTGGATAAAGAAGTTAGTTTCCTGCTCTGGTTGCACGATTGGCTTTCACTAGTATCAGAGAGGGGATGTACATATGCCTTCACTGCTGATACTGATCTCTCGCACTAATCTTTAAAGGGATAGTTCACATTATTTTTTGCTGTTGCTGCATGGTGAGTTCCACTGGATCAGTATTCTCTGGTTGGGTTTCAGTAAACATTGACAACACTTTATTTGGATAATCCAGCATTGATACTCTACTTACTATCAGTGACAAAATATAGATGTTCCACAAAGTGTTGCTTGCCTATTTGCTGTATCTTTACAGGCCAAGTAACCATAACTCTGACCTCATTTTGAAACCCTAACCTGATGCTGTTTCTAACCCCAACACTAACCCTGAGATTATCCCAAACCCAGACACATCTATAGACTCAGTAGACTTTTCGTGACACGTTATAATCAGCAGTAGACTATCCAAATAAAGTGTGACCGCAACATCTAGTTAGTATTTTCCTAGCAAGCCAAAAGTGTTCCTCCTACACGCGAGTGTTTTAACAAACACTGCTGTACACGACAGGCAAATCAGGACTTACAAGTATTCTTAATTAGATAGGTGAGCACTCATATCACACAGTTTCTCTTTCACATTGTATCTCTTAGTCCACCTCTTTGTTTGGTCCCATTTTGTTTGACGAACATCTGCTGTATCACTACATTTGACAGAGCATACGAATGATTAGCAGCTTAGAGAAGTGGACTTGAGACTGGGATATAATAATAATAATAATGATAATAATAATACACTTTATTTGTATAGCACCTTTATTAACAGTGTTACAAAGTGGTTCACAAAACAAGTACAAAATCCAGCAGAAAACATAATAAAAAAGAAAAAATATAAGGAAAAGATATAAAAGAGAACGTAAAATCAACAGTAAAACCAGGCTTTGACAAAGGCTTTTTTGTATAAAAGAAGGTTTTAAGAAGGGATTTAAAAGACTAGAGAATTTGCTATGCTTTGGAAGGTCGCTGGTTTGAATCCCCAGGCTGGCTGGGAAAATCCTAGTGAGGAAGTACATGAGAAACACTTTCCCCTCCCTCAGTACTGTTGCTATGCTGGATAAATACGTTTGAAAAATATTGTTGATATATCACACAGTGCATCAATGCCTGCCATTAAATAGCTGAGGAGTGGTGCGATATGACAACCGATACAAAGGCTGTGTCTAATGTAGCGATGCAAAACAAGCTCCACAAACAAAGTAGGTCCCGATTTGCAGAGCAAATTTGGTAATATGAATAATATCATATCAGTGCTGTTATCTAAGCAGTGGTGTCTCTCTACTTGTTGGGCAAGGAATAATTATATTTGCAACAATAGAGCTATTCTTCTGCACACTGAAATGTGTCCAACCTGTTCCATCACTTTTTAAAATCTTTTAAGGGCGTTTGTTTGTTTTTTTGTTTGTTTGTTTTAAAGAAACCACAGCAAACACTACTTTTGGGCCCCAGGCTTTGTCAGGCTCGCTCAGTGGGTTGCAGGTGTTGAAATCGATTCTGCTGACAGTCATGTGACTCTTAAATTTTCATATATATCTTGTATATCTAATTTGCAAGTAGTATACAGGATGTTTAAGGATGTTTCGTCACATGCTACTCACCCACCAGGTCTTCACCTATTGGAAATACTGCTGTAGACTCATTACAGACTCATTATTGACACTAGTTGAACTTTTAAAAAAAATGTCCGCATTGCAATGAGTCACTGTAACTACTTTTTTTTCATCTTTTCTGAAAAAGTTAATATATTTGCATTTGATTCATCAGAAAATCTTACACTTGACATTTTCCAAATACCATCATGGTTCGCCTTCTTTTTTGAATGTTAATTTGTAAATAACCACAAATATACCCAACACTGTTGTTTTAGTAACTGAGAAACTAAACATCGATGTAAATATACGGGTACAACTTTTCCCCGGAGAGTGAGTGTGTGTGTGTGTGTGTGTGTGGACGTGTGTGCGTGTGTGTGTGTGTGTGTGTGGTCGTGTGTGTGTGTGTGTGTGTGTGTGTGGTCGTGTCCTACGCAAGAAGTAATCGTGCCGCCGTTTTCTTCTTCTATATCCAGATTAATTAGATGACAAGCACAGTTTGTGGCACAAGATTGCTTTTGACATAATTTGCTGAAATCCAAAAGCAAAACTAATTTTATGTCAAAATACATATATATATATAATTACAATAACTGTCAAAACGTTCTGAAAGTTAATTCTGCTAGTTTCCATGTAGAGAAATGCTTGATTGCTTAATGATGCATAAAATAAGTTTATTTGACACAGTAGTTTAACACTTAAGTTTACAAATATGGGTTTTAGAATAGAACTGGGCCTCTGAATGGTGGTTTTAGGGGGAGGAGACAAATTTCCCAGCCACAGCGAGTGAATTTTCCACCCAGCATGCAATGCAGTTATTTCTTCTTTTGCAGTCTCTCGCAGTTTTGGCTGAAGAACACGCCCAGACACATGATGTTCCACCGGTTTTCTTTGACAAACACACAAACCCCTTTGTTCTCACACACACACACATTCCTTCTCCCACACAGTTGGACGTATAAGTTATACACACTCCCACAGGGTTATTTTTCAGGATTTTAGGTTTATTGGACATGCAGTTAACTTCAGTTGATTTCAAGTGGGTGATCACTATTTTCCTCCTTTTTGTGTTCTGATCAAGGATTTAAAAAAATGAGTTTTGAAGGCAGATACAGATATTTTGTACCAATCTATACATGTTACCACTTTCATGCCCAAAAACTACAAGTATTCAGTGTTTTTCCCAGACTTTTATTCATGTTAAGGTGGAAAAGCCTCTGAAACAGCATTTATCACATCCCTTAAATAGTCATTTTCTATTTCCAAAAACTTCTCTTTCTTTCTCTCCGTTACTCTCCAGGTATGACGGTCTTCTCTCTGAGCGTGGAGGACGACCCTTCAGTGCCGACAGACTCCGCCTTCCCAGCTTTCCTCTCCTGTAAAGGGTGTGGCCATCTTTTGGGAGACACCCCTTTGGGGGCGGGCTTAGATCTAGGTAGACGTCGCACCATTTGATTTATTTTTACTTTCTGGGGATCGAAAATAGATCGAAAAGAAAACCACTGCACCTGGAAGAGTGTGTGTGGTGAGGTCTGGCCTTTCCACAAATCAGGGCCTCTTATAGAATCAAGGGGAAGGGGAAATCATAATAGCTGCTAAATAAATAATTATCTGTTTCATCTAATACACAACCAGTCAAAAGTTTGGACACACATTTTTCCTTATTTTAACTATTTTCCACATTTTAGAATAATATTAAAGACATCAAAACTATGAAATAACACAAATGGAATTATGCAGTGACCAAAAAAGTGTTAAACAAATCAAAACTATCTTATATTTTTGATTCTTTAAAGTAGCCGCCCTTTGCCTTGATGGAAAGGCAAAGGCTTTGGAAATAAATTCATACATAGGATCAACTTCACTATTTATATTTGTCTAAGAAACACATTTCAAGCATTTAAGCATAATGGCTTTAAGAGAATGAAAAACATGGTACAAACATGGTTCTAATATACTCTTTTTTTTAAAATTTTGTTGAAGGGGCGGGGCTGGACCTGGGGGCGGGGCTTTACTGCCTGACATGTGAGGAAGGCCTTCAGTTAGAGCAGCACGTGGCGATGCTCGACTCGTCGCAGGAGGACGGGACGGATTTGGCCGACCAGCCCGCCGACGACGGCTCCGAACGGAAGAGGAGGGGCGGGGCGGGCGACCTCCCCGCCAAGCTGTACTCCTGCTCGCTGTGCGCCTTCTCCTCGCGCTACTCCAACCACCTGAAGCGCCACATGCGGACGCACGACGGGCAGAAGCCGTACCGCTGCCCCGTCTGCCCCTACGCCTCGGCCCAGCGGGTCAACCTGCAGCGCCACGCCCGCACGCACACGGGCGAGAAGCCGTACCGCTGCCACCAGTGCAGCTACGCCTGCAGTTCCCTCGGCAACCTGCGGAGGCACCAGCGCATGCACTCGCAGGAGAGGCCGCAGCGGAGGGAGAAGGAGAAGAGGAGGGCGAGGAGGAAAAAGACGGACGCCGAAACTGAAGAAGGTAACGTGTAGGGCTGCAACTAACGATTATTTTCATTGTCGATTAATCTGTCGATTATTTTCTCGATTAATCGATTAGTTGTTTGGTCTATAAAATGTCAGAAAATGGTGAAAAATGTGGATCAGTGTTTCCCAAAGCCCAAGATGACGTCCTCAAATGTCTTGTTTTGTCCACAACCCAAAGATATTCAGTTTACTGTCATAGAGGAGTAAAGAAACCAGAAAATATTCACATTTAAGAAGCTGGAATCAGAGAATTTTGACTTATTTTTCTGAAAAAAATCACTCAAACCGATTAATCGATTATCAAAATTAATTAATTTAATAGTTGACGATTAATCGATTAATCGTTGCAGCTCTAGTAACATGGTGAAGGAGTACGCACACCTGCAGGATTACACAAACACATTAAAATATCAGTTGTATAGGAGTGACAGTAGACTTGACCAGGGGGTTTTCAAATGTTTTTATGTCATAGATCCTAAATAGACACACATTAGATCCATCAGAACCCCATTTGATAAGATTTTGTCCAAGGAACCCCCATGTGGGAAGAGATTTAAATGAAGTATCTGTTTCCAGTGTAAGTGGGAAGGTAATGGGGATGAGCTTTCTAATTAATTTATAGTGAATTAACTAGTGAGTAGTGTTAGTTAAACTATTTCTCATTTTGCTGGGATAGTGAACTCCACCATCGGCCACTTTTGCAGCTCACCAGCAATAATTTGGAGGTCTAATTGTAAAAATCTAGTTGGCTGGAAAAAAATCGGTGAATGTTTCTAGTGGATTTTGTGATGTTCCTGCCACTGTGGCCTGCTGAAGAAAGTTTGTTTTCTCTCCTGGTTGCACTGGCAGGGTGGGGTTTGCATCAAAATACAAGGCTCTCAGCAGATTATAACCTTTTTACAAGCCGTCCAGTAATATACTGTCAGTTATGGGCAATACAGTCTAGCATGACTTTTGTACGGTAAATGCCAGATCCCCCTATACTCAACACTCAAAAAATAGAACTCGCTCAAGTAAAAGTAGGAGTAAATATTGAAGTAAAAGTACATACTTAAATATACTCGAAGGTAGCATTACTCTTAGAATCCCACAGAAAACACAGATCACATTTACGCACCTCCTGAGCAAGAGTTTTCCCCCCTAACACAGTACCCAAACATTAAATTACACACACACACACACACACACACAATCAACCAGTGCATCATTTATAACTGTTACCACATCTGTCAATTTTCTCACAAGTAGACAAGTGTAAAATAACCTCCCCAAACTATAATGTAAACATGCCAGCAAATGCCACACCGGTTAAATTGTAGTTTTTCTTTTAAGAGTCTATAGTGGATTTCATATCAAGCAATTCATAAGCAGGAGACCGCATCAGTGTCATTCCAGGAGCCATGTGCAATAAGCCTGACATGCAAAGATGCAACTGAATTGACTTACAAAAAATTCAGGACAGCAACAAGGTCCATGAAATGACAAGTAAGGGCAAGGAAATAAATATAAATTTCCCTGATGGAGAAAATGAAGTGCAAGGGGAAGTAAAGAGAGCAGGTTCTCCTATTCTCTTTTATAGTCTGCCTGAAGAGAAACATAACTTTATTTAAACCGGCATGGGAGCGTTTGGTCATTTGTAATTTTGGAACCACAGGCCAGAGCGAAAAGAAAAAAGGGGAAGCGACGAGTCGAAGCATCACGAAACTGAAAGACTTTGAAAAGAGGAAGAGAAGCTCTCTCTCTCTCTGCTCGACTGCTTATCGATGTGGTAAAACGGACTGGTATCGAGCCGAGGACACTCTGCATCCAGAGCAACTTGTGCTGAGTGCAACAGTAGAGTAAGCTTCAGTTCACCAGCGTTGCAAGCAGCCAATTGTAAAGGGGTCAAAGGTCAGAGGAAGTAAGCCGAGGAGGTAGAAAGGATTGTTTTAGTTCAAGAAAATTGTGTATTAGAGCAAGTAGAGGAGGAAGACATGGGAGAGGCGGTATTTCTTTCTTTCTTTCTTTGGAGTATTTCTTTCAAACTTGTGATAGAAGAGACGTTTTTTCAATATCAATACACATTCCAGTACTTCAACTTCGATGCTGTTCTTATCGTCCTTTTTTCAGTGCCCGTCTTTGTTAAATGAAAGCATATGCAAAGCAGCAGAGTACTCTTTTTTTTCCTGTCTAACATCTGTGTTTGCATTTGCTTTTCTAAACGGATTCAGGCCATACTCTGTTGATCTGCTCTCTAAAAGCCCCTAGGCTAGAAACCAACATTTTGAAGCTTTTCAGCACATTTTTAAACACCTTCAAATTAATACTGATACCAGGAATTGGCATGATACACAGTTTTCGTTTATCAATACCCGTCCCTGTCCCTCCCTACTGGGCTTAGATACAGATTCTGTAAGATTTCTTACTTTCCATCAAATGCATAAAAATCTTACCTAACACACCTTTAAAATTAGAGTAACTAAACCCCAAAACCACTTTTTTCAGCTGAAAAATTTAGTAGTGTTGTTGATGGATTCCCTACTACTGATATATCTCCATATATAAAAAAAAAACAACAACAAATAAATATGTGAATATTCGATTGTTATGATCCACCCCTAATCGGTAATGTCAATGTTTCTTTTTCTTGTCTGTTACTTACTTCTCCTCTCCACTCTTCTTCTCTTCTGTCCCCCCCCCCCCCCCCTCCCTCCCTCCCTCCCTCCCTCCAGATGCGATGGTGTCAGACCTGACCCTGCGAGTGTCCCAGGACTCGGGCTACCTCCAGACGCTGGGGGGCCTCGGCTCCCCCTCCGCCCCGCTGCCCGTCCTCCTCTTCCCCCTGTGCTGCCGGCTGTGCGGCCTGACGCTGGAGGAGGCCGACCTGGAGGGGGACAAGGCCGAGGGGGAGGGGGAGGGGGACGGAGGACAGGTAAGTTTCCTAAACCTTTGATTTGTTGCTTACGTCCGAAACCACTTTGTTGTGATTGGTCGGCTCACAAAGTTTTCTCAAATTGAAAAAACGTTCTGCTCTGTCTAAAAAAAAAAGATGCCAGGCATGGCAACTTTGCAGCGTGTTTGCTGTCTGTCCGTCTGGACTGCTCCCGTTAGACTTTCATGTAAAAAAAAAAAAAAAAAAAAAAAATAAGCAAAATACACCCTTAGTGGCCTGAATAGAAATTAACTTCAGAATTAACATAATATGCATGTTCCGTTTGATGGATGTTTTTTGCCAAAGTGCCTCGCAGTACTGTGACTGCATACATTTTTGCGTTGGAGGCTCCAGTAGGAAATAAACCCACGACTCTGACTGAATGAATGAATGAATATTTTATTTTCGTGTCTGGTCATTTACATGACACATTAACTAACAACAAATCAAACATTCCAGTATGTTAACCCACCATCATCTGACAACACAATACATAGATATCATCCAAACCTAAATATAAACATAAATAAAAACATAAACATCATCCAAACATAAACATAAACCTCCCACAAATAACGCACCAGGAGATATCCCACAATGGAAAGAAACTGCAAATATACAAACATACAAACACAGCCCCCTAAGCACAAGACACAATACACAAATCCAAACCCAAACAGGACAGAATCTGCATCTGCATCCATTAGTGCCAAACACTGTATATTTGATCCAGTTCATAAACCAATATAGTTTGCAGTCCATAGAGAATAGAGTATAAGGAATTTATCTATCATATGTTACTTTTCTCCTCCTATCCCATGCTTTAGAGCAGGAGTACTCAAATACAAATCTTAAAGGTCCACAAAGAAAATTTTCAATTAGACAAAGGTCCGTTTATTAAGGTCAGTCAAGCTTTTAACGAATTATAATTAAATTATTAAATTAATAATATAAAATTAAATATAAAATATATATAATATAAAATTAAATTATATAAAATATATAAAATTAAATTAAATAAAACATAAAATTACATATAAAATTAAATTAAATTAAAGCTACAAATCACCATTTCCCCATTATCCCCATCCCCCAAACCTGGTTCACACACCCAGCCACCAGAGGTGAATCAAACCATCCTAAGAATCAAAGTCCAAATACGTCCAGAACTATTGTACATTGTGTCAAACACTGTTGCTTAATGAGAGAAGTGGCACCTTTGGTCTGCTGCCAAGACTTTGAACTTTGGCACAAAAGGTGTGATGACCAGGCAGAGACACTGATGCAAGTGTTCATGGGTGAGTCGGCTGCGGTACTCGTTCTTCACCGTGTTCATTGTTGAGAATGCAGACTCACTGCAGGCTGGCCACCTTTGAACACGCCATTTTAGATTGATTCACGTTCCAAATCTAGGCTAGTAGCTAACAGCTGACGAAACGAGCTGCGCTGTCAGCTTGATTACACCGGTCTTTGTTCTCTTCTCTTGTAAAAATAAAGTTTGAAAAAAAAAGTGCGGCTCTACAGTATGACGTCGCGTCCGCGACTCACCGCTGTCATGGAGATGACGGGACGCTGAATGTGATTGGACCAAACCAAAGCAGAGTAGACGTCCTCACACAGACAGTGGAGCAGTCGGGCATTCAGAGCGCTGCTTGCAGTGGAGAAAGCGGATAATTTTGACTCGTTGCGTTGCGGCGAAGTCTCGCAGATAATACAAATAATACATATGAAAAGTATAATTTGCTCAGAGTCCGGAGACAGTTGTGGTTCGGTCCGGATCCGGACCGGAGTCCGGACTTTGAGGATGACTGCTTTAGAGAGATATTCAGAGAATGCAAAAACATTATCAAAAAGGTATACAATTAAAGCTCCATTCTCAATACCTACCAAATCTAAATCAGGAACATTAACTTTTTTAAACAATATTTGTCGTAAATCATGATTTAAAGGACAGTATAGGATGAAATGAGTTTCCTTCTCCACTTCATTCAACTCCCAATATTCACAGATTCTTTCATCTTCAATCACACTTCTGTATCTTCCAGTTTCAATATGTAGTGGTAGATCTTATCTGTATCTGAGTGATCTCTGACTTTTAGGCAAGTTATACTTAACATATTTTTCACATTTGTAGTCTTTCTTAAATAAACAGTAAGTTCTCAATTTTTGGCTTTTGCCAAATTTCTTCTGCCCATGATTGTATGCATTTAGCCTGGACTTGGTATTTAAACTCCTCCACCTCCACATTTGCGCTTTGGAAATAATTTTCTTCAAGTCCACACTCTTCTAATAAATCAAGTATTTCAGATACCCATTCACCTCCGACAGACAAATCCCAAGAAAATACTTCACTAGCCACCCTGTTGTCCCACCCCATATCTCCATTAACTGCCAAAACAGGCGCATATTTATGAAGTCCCAAAAAGAATCAAATTGCCCGATTATGGACACGTTCGTTTTTCTGAAACCTTTTGTAACCCCATATTCCTGACACATAATCTAAAACAGGACATACACATGTTTGATAGAGTTTGGAATATGTAGAATAACCCATATCTCTCAGCATGTTAGTTTTACCTATAATACCTCCCAATGCCCTACTTGCCAAATCTGCTAGAACTGATGCACCATGTAAAAAGGACATACTTTCATCTAGAAACAAACCAAGATACTTATATTTATCTGTAAACTCAAGTTGTTTCTCACCAACACAAAACTGAAAACTACTCATTTATGTTTATTTATGAGTTTATGTTAGGCTGGCTTTACACAATGCAACACTCATGCAATTAGTTGCAGGTTGCAAATACTTTTACTGTTGCTGTGTCACCAAACTCAACCTGAACAATCAAATGATACGGAACTCCCAACACAACTAAGTTGCACAGAACTGAAGTTGCATTCAAGTACCATGCACCATGTAAAGCCAGCCTTAGTTTTTTACTCTTTTGTAAAGTGTTAAGTTAATATGTAAAGATTATCATATTATTATTATTATCCACTTACCTACACAGGACCAGGAAAGTTTCTATTTCATGTCCTGAATGCTTGTTGTGTTTATGTCCAGGTGTGCCGGCGCTGCTCGTTGGACCTGCTGTCCAAAGACCCGGCCGGTTCTCCCTGCAGCCCGGAGGTTTCCCGGGGGTCCCGGCGGGGTCGGCGTGGTCGGCGGAGCACCGAGCTGTACCGCTGCCCCCACTGCCCCTTCCTGTCCCACTACCCCAACCACCTGGCCCGCCACGCCCACACCCACTCGGGGGAGAAGCCGCACCGCTGCCCGCACTGCCCCTACACCTCGGCGCACCTCGACAACCTGAAGCGCCACCTGCGGGTGCACACGGGCGAGAAGCCTTACCAGTGCCCCTCCTGCAGCTACGCCTGCGGGAACCTGGCCAACCTGCGGCGCCACGAGCGGATCCACTCCGGGGCCAAGCCCTTCCACTGCGGCGTCTGCGGCTACTCCTGCAACCAGAGCATGAACCTGAAGCGGCACATGCTGCGGCACACGGGCGAGAAGCCGTACGCCTGCGCGGAGTGCGGCTACACCACGGGACACTGGGACAACTACAAACGCCACCAGAGGAAACACGGACACAACACCGACAGCTGGGACAAACACACACCCATCAACGGCCTCAGCTGGGGCAACGACACTCAGGAGAGCCAGAGTCAGGGACAGGAGGATATGTAGGGTGTATGTGTGTGTGTGTGTGTGTGTGTGTCAAACGTGCATCAGGGTTCCTACGGTAACGTAATAGGAAAAGATAGAGAAATTGGTCTGTGCTTGTTCAAAAACAAAATTTAAATATCATAGAAATTAGTTTTTCAACATCACACTGAGCTTTTTAACATAAAAGGACAAACAAAGACCCTGACAAACTGCTTTATATGTCAAGAAATATGATGCGCAAAAACCTGTAGCAACCCTGATGTACACGTGTGACCTCCTTTAGTGTGTGTGTGTGTGTGTGTGTGTGTGTGTGTGTGTTATACACTGGTGAACCTTCAGCCCGTTCAGGTTGGGGCTAAACTCAGGTGCCTTCTACGGCCAGGGACTGACTGAATGACTGTAATGCTGCACTGACTTAATCTACGGGCATTAAAACACCAGCATGAGAGTGTGAGTGTGAGTGTGAGTGTGAGTGTGTGTGTGTGAGTGTGTGAGAGAGTGTGTGTGTCACTAAAACAGTGTGTCTGTGAGAGTGGGATCAGTCTTATTGTCTTAACGGTGACCCATCCAGGAAATGCAGTCCACAAAATCATATTTTGAATGAGATTGTTGTAGCCAGTTTCAAAACCGTGTGTGTGTGTGTGTGTGTGTGTGTGTGTGCCACTGCTGTTTTCTGTAAGCTAACAGTCATGAAGCCAATCTGATGAATTGAAATGTATATTTTTTTCAACAGATAATCTATATTTTGTAAATGTGGGTGGATTTGTGTGAGAATTTAATGGTGTTTTTTTTTTTTCATATTACCAGAGTGAACTGTTTTCATTTCCATATCTTCTCGCAAACTTTTTAATAAGTGGATTTTGAGGAAGTGGCCTGGGAGGGGGTTTTCATCTTGGCAAGCTTGGTTTGGCGATAGGATTCTGTTTTACAGTCGGGTTCCTATGCGGTTTTCAAAATGTGGGTGAATGTATGGAAAATGAGTTTGATAATTTCCGGAAGTTGCACAAAAAAATCTGTAAAAGTATGAAAAAATACTGATGTTCAGACCTGATGTAAAAGTTGTGGCTACATATTGGTGATAGTTGATGCACTGTTATTTCACAGGGGGGGGATCTGGTTGTGATGAATAATCTTAAAGTCACATTGAAATGAAAAATTACTTTTTCACCTTTTGTTAGACAATTCAACAATAAATGCCAAAAAAAAAAAAAAAAGAACAAAATCCTATTGCTTTTACTTCCTGGAAAACTGTATTTTTATTGATTAGGCCCCTCCCATCACATAAAACTTGCAACTTGGCTATTTTTTTTTTTTTTGAAGAATCCAAAATTTGTGAAGCTGAAGATTACGCACAGAGCATTTTTGAGTTTTTGAACACTTTTGAACAGTCCCTCCTTCCACTCCCAACATCCGGTTTCAACCAGAAATGAGCCAAATCACCGAAACATTAAAATGCCATTTCCTTGTGACTTTAAGCTACAGAGAAAATGCTGCCTTATCAAATTCCTCAAATGCATTAAAAGAAATCAAAGTGTGGAATATATGGAATGTCAAAATGTAAAAGTCCCAGGAACCCAGCTGTAAATGTAAAGGAAGTGAGTAGAGCTTTCTGTCTGAACCCACCAGGTGCTGATGGGGCGGACTGGGAGGAATTTCTCAAATAAAAATGAGTCTGGCTTGATTCAAACACAGACAGGAAACTCACTTTATTGTCTAGAGGCAGGTTAGACTTTTAGAACTGAGTGGATTTGCTGCGAAACGAGGCTGTGAGAGAGACAAAATTTACCAATATTTGTTTGGTGTTTATTCAAAATATTGTCAAACTACTTTTCACAGAGTTCACACTGGATTATAACACAGGTGTATTGCAGACAGGCAAAGTCAGGAAATTTCTGTCTCTGGGGAAGTCGCTTTGCAGCAATATAGCAGAATGGATTTTCCAACTTGTTTCACACATTTGTTGCATTACATGGTGGTTTTCAGCCTGACTGCAGTGGAAACCAGACTCTTTACTCTTTAGTCTTCCTGATTAACAAATCAAGAAGGAATAAAATCATAGAAAAATCATGGAATTTGACCTCAGGGCCACGGCGGGAAACCTGTCAACCTGTCATTTCAGCAGTTTCTTTTTTGACAAGTTGTAGTTTAGTTTGCACTCACACAAATCGTTTCAGGTTTAACCCTTCGGCTCCTGTCGGGTTTGGACAGAAATCTTTCAATGTCAAGCTCTGTTAAGCAATGCTAACCCGTTTGGCCTGGGCCTAAACCCCAAAACACCATTAATCCAGGCATTACTTGAGTGTGATTAAAATATCGAATTAACCATCAATCAAAATCAAATTTAAACTCTGAATTTCTCGGGTCCAGCAAGCGTTTACCAGAGTGAACTAGTGACAAAAGTATAAAACGGTAACACTTTACAATAAGGGTCACTAAGTTAAGGGTTAGTTAATGCTTAATATGCTTAATTAACGTTTAATTAATGCTTAGTTAACGCTTAATTAATGTGTAATTTACTAATGGTGTTCATGTTAACTAAGGTATTAATTTAGACATTTTTAATAGTTTCTTTAT
>NW_027280251.1:0-85000 GCF_046629955.1 Centroberyx affinis
GTCATGCCAGTAAAGCTCCTTGAATTTAATTTAATTTAACTGAGAGAGAGAGAGAGAGAGAGAGAGAGAGAGAGAGAGAGAGAGAGAGAGAGAGAGAGAGAGAGAGAGAGAGAGAGCGAGAGAGAGAGAATCGGTGTCAACTAGAGATCGCATACTTTATTTACTTAAAGTATCAGGTAGTGTCTTATTGAGATAAAGATCTCTTTTTCAAGAAAGACCTTTGAACAAAAGCGTTCACAGAGATGACACAAAACAATTCAGTTCCGTGTTCCACAGTCAAACTCATTTCACACAATGAAACTATCTTACAAAAAGAAATCACACACATTATAGAACATGTGAGATCAGAGCAAGCTGTTTGCTAATCCATTAATTGGTTAAACCAAGAATGAAGGAGACTTTTCATACACTAATTTGTTTATTTTCCATTGATTTTCATACTGCATATATTTCCTTTGTTCTAGTGCTGTCGTTTTCACACCTTGTCTACATGCTGTAAATTTTACATAAAAAAACATTGGTAACACTTTACAATAAGGGTCACTAAGTTAAGGGTTAGTTAATGCTTAATAAGCATTAACTAACCCTTAATTAACAGTTAACTAATGTGTCTGGTAATCATTCACTAATGGTGTTCATGTTAACTAAGGTATTAATTTATAAATTATTTAATAGTCATATTTATAAACTATTAAATAATGTATACATTAATACCTTAGTTAACATGAACACATTAGTAAATTGCACATTAGTTAACTGTTAATTAAGGGTTAGTTAATGCTTATTAAGCATTAACTAACCCTTAACTAATAACTTAGTGACCCTTATTTTAAAGTGTTACCAAAACATTTTACATATATTCTAGTCTTGAAATTGTTGGCTGCATTAGGTTTAACACGCTCTATTTGCTCTATTTTTTATTTCTATCCTGTTTCTTTGCTGTATCCTCCTCTCTGCTGCTGCAATTTCCACATGAGGATCATCAAAGTTTCGTCTCTTCTGATCCAGCTGTGCTGACCTGCAGAGTGCGAGTGCAGGCAGAGTCGGTGGATGCAGACAGGACGAGGCGGACGTTGGGAGGGAGCGGGACGGAGAGCCAGGAGAGGTCTGGATCGGGTTCCTCGGACAGCTCGTCTAACCCATCCAGCAGAAGGACCAGAGGCTTCTCTGCTCCCACCCGGCCCAACAGAGAGTGGAACTCGTTGATCAGCTGAGGGAGGCCCTGGAGGAGACACACAGGCCCCCTTTACACCTGGAATTAACATCAGTCCCGGGTGATAGGATTGTAATCGGATAGAACAAAAACAAACTCAGGTGGAAAAGCACCCAAGATGCAAAACACCTGGTCAGAGATGCAGCTCAGATAGGGACATACTTGGATTGTCAGAATACTAATGGATGGGGAACAAGCTAGATGAGGTCTTTACTGTCAATTTTAAAGGATCTAAATATTGCAAAAGGAAGTAAAGTGTGTGGGAATATGTTTTTTTTTGGCAAGGAAAAGAGATATTTCATCCAATGTGTATACACATTGACACATTTTAATGTAGTGTAAGTGTAATCCAGCTATATCACCTCTAGACACAATTTGGATATGAGATGCATATATTGGTGTAAAGGGGGTTGGATGTTGGGTAATGTGTTCAACCAAATGCAGATATTTAAAGAGTAACTAAACTCCAAACCCAAATCTGTGTAAGGCCTGACATCTAATGGTAAAAAGCATGCTACTGAAATTACCACCTGCTATTGGCTGATCTTTGGTGCCAGGTGATGTCACCTTCCATAGAGTACAACAGGTGGTGACATCACCTGGCACCAGAGAGCAGATATATCTTTAAGATGTGATGAAGCTATGAATTGTGTGGACACAGGAGACACCACAGTACCTCTGATAGGTGTGTGTGGGGACAGTAGGCCTCGGCCAGCTGGACACACAGACTCTGCAGGACCAGACGGAGACTCCTGCTCTCTCCGGTGAAGCCGATGAAACGCACCAACACCTTCACAGCTCTGAACCCAAGACACACAAGCAGTTCTGTTGAGAATATTGTGTCACCTGAGAGCCCTATATTGTATTGTATTTCATTGTATTCTCGTCTGTGCTGTGCTGATGTTGATGAAATCTGATGAAAAGCAGTTTCTTTATACTTAAGTATATGTTATCTATAGCTGTAAATTGGATATATTTCAAGTTTAATAGTTTCAGTGCAAACAATGCATGCCTGCACACTGGCCTGTATACTGTCTATCTGCACTTCTGTACTATGTATGATGTGATATTGTAGAGGGCCAACAATGCACATTTTGCACATCCTGTACTTGCCATAAATTCACATATTTTCATCATCTCACGTGATCCCATTTGTTATACACAGTATTGCATATACATCTTTACATTCATTTATTTCCATGCTGCATATATTCTCATACTTCTCCTGTATTTTAATATTGTACATACTTTTACATATTTTCCATTCATTTGAATTGTCTCAGTATGTTCTCGCAACATCACAAAGCCCTGTGCCACCATGTGATCCATTGCTGATATTTGTCCTATGTGACCGGCACCTCACCCAGGGAGCCAGGAGGCTGCCTGCTGTGCTACTGCAGCCATGGTGGCGCTCTTTCCCCAGCCTGGAGGTCCCGACAGGAGGATCAGTCTGGTCGGCGACTCCTCCACTGCCCTCCTCACATCAGCTAGGAACGCCTGCCTCAATACGCAGTCCTTCCCCCTGAAGAGATGGAAGGACGTCTCAATGCAAGGAGACTGGCAACAGTGGAAGTAAGTAATTACATTTATCCTGGTTACTAAATTGGGCAGCCCTTTTGTGTACTTGTAGTTTCACATCAGAAACTGGTCAATTGTAATCATGTTGGATGTTGATTCCTGCTTTATTTCACTCATACATAGGCTAACTACAAATGCGCATGTGTATAGAAGTGTTTTCTTAATGCTGACTGAGATAAAACTTGATTTTCTGTCATGGCGACAAGGTTAAAGGTCGATTGATTGAGTCCTAACTCAGAAAAACTTTTTTGCTACCTGCTTTCGACTTAATCATCTGAATTTCATGTGAAATTTCCAAGTAGGAAATCCTTATAGATATATCCAATAGCACATGAATGCACAATAAGAAGACAATTAGTTCACTGACAGCACCTTACAGGATTTCTGGGTATTGAAGTCCTCAAAGTTCAATCGGTTACCTCTTGCTGTCATATGCAAAGCTACAGCTTTAACTAGGTTTTACATACATTTTACTTCTAGACCAAAGTAACAGCACTTCTACTTGAGGAGGATATTCTGGTACTCTTTCCACCCCTGGTGATTGGTAATCATATATAATGTAATCTAAATGAAAACGAACTGGCAGTGATGTACTCACAGAGCGAGCCCATAGTTCACATGGCGCTGTATCTCCTCCTGTATCCGGACTCTGGCAGCTTCTCTCCTCACCAAGTCAAAGGGGCCTTTGGCTTTGGTCACCTCCATGACTCTGGAATAATGGAAGCATAATGTAGTTTCCATGTTTCTAAAGCATGGCTGTGTTTCCATGTGTAGGCGCGTGTCGTACTTGCTGAGGGAGCTGATGACGGTGCGTTGGAAGTGGGAGGAGATGCGCTCTGTGTAGAACTGGTGGGAGCGGTTGTGTTTGGGGTTCAGGCCTTTCCTTCCCCAGCCCACGTTACGCTCATAGATGTTGGTGTGGCGCAGCTTGATGATGCAAGATATGGACATGAATGGATAAATGTGATGTAATGTGATGAGAAGTAAGGGGGTATTTGGTCTGATCACCAGCAACTTAAAATATGGACAATGAACTAAAGGACAAACTTACACTAAAATGGACTGTTTCTTGGACATGGATCTCTGTACTTACCATTGTTGTACCTACATTGACATCATATTGCACTGTATATACTAGGGTTCCACCAATGAGTTTTTGAAGGCTGATACTGATAGTTTCGGATTGAAGCTGCCAATAGCTGATATTTTGTGCGGATATTCAACATCTTTAAATCTGACCATTTTCATGTCCAAAAATAACAGGAATTCAGTGTTTATCCCAGAACTGTATCCTCGTCACAGTAGAAAAGCCTTTGAAACTGCATTTAGACCATCATGGGACACTAAAACTCTCCATTGAAAGCCATACTAGTGAAATTCTCTTAGGTCTTCCTCAAGGCAGGTTTCCCTCTCCACCGATACCTTTTTATGCAGGCGGTCTATGAAGTGCTGGTGTGCTGTGTGGAGTGTGGGGTTGAGCTGCGCTCGTCCCCTCAGCAGGTCGGCGTACTGGGCGGCGTGTTCGTTCTTCAGGTTGTAGTAAAGGTCTGGGATGACTCTCTTGTAGCAGTGGCAGTGCTGCTCTGGTGGAGCCTGATCTCCTAGAGACCGGACACCCTGCTCTACCTCCCAGTCCAGAACTAGGCAGAAAGCATGAATGGTGATAACTATGGATAAGTACAGTGGCCCCGAGGGTCAAAACACAGAGAATTACATCATATGAATGTCCTTTGTTAAAATATTCCCTTATGATTTCAATCTCCTCTTCCATCCTTTCAAACTCAGTTTAAAATTCATGCAAGGACACTGCTGAGAGTAGTACACAATATGGCGCTTTTCCACTGCATGGTACCGGCTCGACTCGACTCGACTCTACTCGCCTTTTTTGGTTTTCCACTGGCCAAGTACCAGGTACCAGGTACCATATTACGTAGTACCTGATACTTTTTTTCGTAGCACCTCCGTCAAGGTTCCAAGCGAGCTGAGGCGAGCTGAGGCGATACCAAAAGGTGACGTAAAAACACTGCAGACCACTGATTGGTCAGAGAATCGTCATCGCGACACGGGACGTATATGCTAACGTTAGCTACCAGGCTAGCTTACCCTCTTGCGTCGCCTTGAGCAACCAGAGAGCAGTCTGCTGTCTCGCTGCCTTCAGCCTCTTCTGAAATAAAAATCTGTTTCCTTGCTGTGACGTCGCAGTGTTGCTATGACGACCAGTTTGGGGGGTGGGGCACATTGAGGGGGTACTATCTGCAGTGGAAAACCAAAGTGGTACTACCAAAAGCGAGTAGAGTCGAGTCGAGGAGAGTTGAGCCGGTACTATGCGGTGGAAAAGCGGCAATAGAAACAGGAAATGACATTGAAATGTTGCCAGGGACTTGGGTTCTGTCCAATCACAAACAAGAAGTGTTGTCCCACCTTTTCCGTAATCTGAAATGTCGTTGTGTTTTGTGAAATGTTGTGTTTTCTGAAATGTTGTTGTGATTTGTGAAATGTTGTGTTTTGTGAAATGTCGTGTTTTGTGAAATGTTGTGATTTGTGAAATGTCGATGTGTTTTGTGAAATGTCGTGTTTTGTGAAATGTCGTGTTTTGTGAAATGTCGATGTGTTTTGTGAAATGTCGTGTTTTGTGAAATGTTGTGTTTTGTGAAATGTTGATGTGTTTTGTGAAATGTCGTGTTTTGTGAAATGTTGTGTTTTGTGAAATGTTGATGTGTTTTGTGAAATGTCGTGTTTTGTGAAATGTTGTGTTTTGTGAAATGTTGTGTTTTGTGAAATGTCGTGTTTTGTGAAATGTCGATGTGTTTTGTGAAATGTCGTGTTTTGTGAAATGTCGATGTGTTTTGTGAAATGTCGTGTTTTGTGAAATGTCGATGTGTTTTGTGAAATGTCGTGTTTTGTGAAATGTCGATGTG
This sequence comes from Centroberyx affinis, assembly GCF_046629955.1. Classification (NCBI taxonomy): domain Eukaryota; kingdom Metazoa; phylum Chordata; class Actinopteri; order Beryciformes; family Berycidae; genus Centroberyx; species Centroberyx affinis. Next base: position 5,710 of record NW_027280251.1, read on the forward strand.
TTTTGTGAAATGTCGTGTTTTGTGAAATGTCGTTGTGTTTTCTGAAATTTTGTTGTGTTTTGTGAAATGTCATTGTGTTTTGTGAAATGTCGTGTTTTGTGAAATGTTGTTGTGGTTTGACCCTCAGGGCCACCGTAGATAAGTGACGAATCGCGAGATCACTTTCAAGAGCGACATTTTCAAGCACCAAACAGTATAGAATCTGCAGAAAATAGAAGATACAGTATAGGATGGAGGATCAAACAGTACATGTTTCCCCAACCCTACCTGTCCTGAGTAACAGTGACGCCCCCTCCTCCCCCAGTGCCTCGGCCCCGCTGCGCTGTAGCACCCCCCACAGGCGCTGGCAGGTAGCGCTCCAGTCCTTCCTGGCTTGCCTCCTCCGCTGCCCGTCCCTGCTCAGCAAGTCTGGGTGGTGAGTGCTGTAAAAGTCACCAAGGGCGGGAAAGAGCCAAGACAATGATCATTATGTATTTTTATGTGGTGCACCAATATATAGGGCCAATATTAGCCTTCAGGCCTACAGCCTACAGTGTCAGAGATTTGGTGTCCCATGATGGTCTAAATGCTGTTTCAGAGGCTTTCTAACCGGACAAGAATATAAAAAACACTAAATCCTTGGGAGTTTTTGCAATTTTTTGTTACCAAAAATTTGATACTGCCTATCGGCACAAAAACAGCTATTGGCAGCTTCAATCCACAAATATTACTAATGGTATCGGCCTTCAAAAACCCATATTGGTCAAACCCTGATGTTTATTGACAGGTTATATAGATTTGAGCTTCTTTCCTGAGTAGTTTCCAAGACTACATTGAAATGGAGAAAAGATAGCTGGCCTGTACTAAACAATGAAATCTGCAATGTGACAACAGCACTGAATAGTTCAATAGGTCAAAGGTCAGTAGTTGTTCCAATACCTCCAGGAGTAAACCTTATTGAGTGAACTTAAGACAATATTTACTAGTGATTGGTGAGTTAATCAGTTAGTTTCAGTGAACTGTACTCTGAGTTTTTACAGTGTTAGGGAGGAAGACGTGATGAGACATGATCATGTTTGCCATAAAATTCAGCTGCTGACTCTAGTGACTTGATTTCCATTATTTTTGATTGCATATGAATTTATGCAAAGACATACAGTAGCTATGGATCAGGCTTCTGTAATAAAAGTAAAGTGGTGGAGTGATTTAAGACTTCGGTCAGCAGAATGACAGTGTAAAGAAAGAGTCTGTGCTATGAGAGTATTACTCCCTGCTGTTTGTGTTCTCTCTCTCTCTCTCTCTCTCTCTCTCTCTCTCTCACACACACACACACACACGCACACACACTCACACACACTCACACACATTCAGAGGATTATATGACTAATTCTAACAATACGTGGCCTGGGGCAACACCATGGAGACCAAACCAAGCACTCCATAAGCTGACAACGTGCAATGTTAGCGCTGTGGAATTATGTTGCTGGGAGGTGCAATATATACTGTAGAGAGAAAGTTTATGGAAACATTGCTTAGTGTTCTGGGCATTTGAATAATTCCTCAAATAAAGAACAAGATCGTGTTATTCAATCATTGTTTTTAAATATTCCATGTGTTGAAAAAGGGTTCGACCGATAGGGTTTTATCCAAGGCTCATATAAATATTTTTGGATTGAAGCTGCTTATACATTCAGTGTCTATAAATTTGACCATTTTCATGAAAAAAAAAGACCAAAAATTACAAGTATCCCATGTTTCCCCCAGAATTGTATTTTTGTCAGGGCGGAAAATTCTCTGAAACAGAATTTAGACCATGGGACACTAAAACTCTTGACATTGAAACCCAGGCTATTGATACTACTACTACTACTACTCCTACTACTACTACTAATAATAATAACATTTTCATATAGACGTCTGTAATCTGACCAAATGTCTCATTAGAATCAGTTCAGGTTAAAGTCTTCCCATAGACAACCAGTGTAGTATTGATCAATTCTACAGTAAATATGTAATCAATCAAACTGCATCATATCCACCATATCAGAGGTGGATAGCTCCCATTTTTAATATAGGACGAATATTGGCCCCATATACCTGCAAAACTGAACCCAGAAAATATATCCTTGCATTATGAGGCAGAATGGCAAAATGACATGATGACACAATGGGAAACCAACAACTTCTTGTTCACCTGATGGGAAGTAAGCGGTAGACAGGAGGGAGGCAGTTCTCGTCCAGCTTGTACCACATGTGGAGAAGACTCAGGTCTTTGTCGAAGTCGCCCCAGCTCCTCTCGCCCGCGGGGCTGAGCCGCACCTCCTCGGCGTCGGACAGCGAGTTGAGGGAGCTCTGGCTCAGCAGTCCCGAATTCGTATCTTGCTCTCCGAAATTAAGGTAATTCCCGTAAATGGAGTCCTGGACAAAACTGCCGGCGGCGCTGTCTGTGGCGACGCTGGCCCGGGAGGCGGCGGCGGGAACGTCCTCCGCCGGTTTCTTCTTGGACATCCTTTGTCGGTCTCTCTCCACCACTCTCACTATGGCGCCAAAGGCCTCTCTCGACATGGTGGAGGGAAGGCTCTGGATCTCATGCTTCTGTCCTAAGATCAACTGAGCAACAGAACGGAGAATCATGCACTGTTCTAGATAGCACAAACTACATCTGTACTATTGTACAGAGCATGCAAAAACAGGGCTGCATAGGCCCAAAACTCCGATGAGGACTAGATGCAAGGGGAGCTCGCACTCACAAATGGAAGAAAAAACTTCTGAATCCAAGATGTTTAAATGTTTCTGACCAATGCAACTCATAATTGATTAACTCAAGACCGTTTCATTTAAGCACGTCACTGCATTGGTCACCTGTAAATTAAAACTGAAACTTTGCATTTAGACATCTCGGTTTGAGAAGTATATCCTTTCATTCGTAAGTCCGAGCTCGCTTTGCATCAAGTCTTCATTGGACTGTTCTAGGCCAGAGGAATAGCTTTGCAAATTGTTAAGCAGTATTCCCCCTTTAAGAAAAAGCCAAGGAAGAGAGGATTACTTAAACTGTGAATACATGTCTGACTTGGAGAACAGCATCAAAGGTGTAATAACTAAGATGTCTCACGATAAAGCTTGGTCCCTGGGTTTCCTGACATCGTCGGAGATTCTCCACATGAAGCTCTACAGTGTCATGGTGGTCAGCGACAGGGTTTCCAACTCCCCACCGCAGGTCAACCATCCTGAAGTCATAGCCCCTCTGCTTGCAGTAGAGATACAGTCTGGGAAACACATTCTCCATCAGCGCACTTCTCTCTGCAACGGTGTCTGAATCACACACACACACACACACACACACACACACACACACAGTATTTATCTTCCTCCTAAATCAGTAACAAGTGATTTACTTTGGAAAACATTGTTTGGCAGACACATCCCAAATATTCTGTTGTAATTGGAAATCTTCTTTTAGTATTCCAATTAGTACTTAATGTAAGTATCACAGGAAAGCCAAATTCTGTGGTATTGTACTCAAAGTCCGATGGTAGGCTACAGTACCGCAAATGATACCACCAAAATGATGCAGATTTATGTAGTAGTTGTAGAAGCATTTCTTGGATGCAGAGCTGCTCTGGAGGCAGAAATAATCTCAATGGTTGAGTTAAACCTCAGTGGGCGGAGCCAAAGAACCTTTAGTTACAGATTAGCTAGTTAGTCTAGCTGACCTTCCAAGTTCAAACTAGCCATACTAGCCTATAGCTATCTAGATAATCTAGTTAGCTAGCAGCTGACCTCCCAACATCATGAATGCCAAGCCATGAATGAATAAAGAGGTCACTGACATTCATATTTTTATTTAGATTTTGACCAGAGATCATTCTTTGCCATTCAAATTTTCGAGTTGCGCTCTGATAAACTGTGGGTCTTTGGCTCCGCCCACTCTGTAGAACTAAAACTTTGCAGTTCTAAATACCTGGTGTCATAAAGTCTTTCTTGGAAAAAATCCTCTGTTGCACAGGAAGTGATGCGTTTTGTATTTATGGTTTGTTTGGAATAAACAGAAGAACTGGGTAGTTAGCATGAGCAGGGGAGCGTATCTATGTTCCCAGGGTCCTATGTTCCCCAGATTTATATGGCACATAATGGGAACATGACAAAGGGTCCTATGTTCCCCAGTTCTACATACTCTCCCAGGGTCCTATGTTCCCAGGGTCCTATGTTTAACCCTAACCCTAACCCTAACTAACCATATTAAGCGAATACAGAGCTGGGGAACATCTTTTTCAGGTTCCCATTATGTGCTATATAGAGCTGGGGAACATAGGACCCTGGTAACATAGGACCTTGGGAACATAGGACCCTGGGAACATAGGACCCTGGGAACATAGGACCCTGGGGACATAGGAATGACTGCCATAAGCAGCAATAGCCACCATGGCTGAACAGACAAAGAAAAGAGAAACTCAAACTGCATCAACAGAAAATCCAAGGAAAAAGACGTCACAGTACTGGACACACTGTTTGATTGACAGGTGATCTCTGGGAAGAACAGTGCAGAAACACCACAGCAACGAGCGCTGAGCACCAAAGATGGAGACAAAAAAAAAATAAAAAAATTGCCATTTCTAGTGGTTTGATTCTTACCTTTGTACCCTCCGCATACATAAACCATGAACCTCTTCTCCTTAAGATGAAATGGTGGGGCTTCCTTTCCTTGAAGCTCATTGGCCGCTTCATCACTGAACAGGGGAGTCTTGTGGAGTTTGATGTCCTTCGTTGTTTTGTCCACTTCATCCTGGTTGGACCCGACGGACAGACAAGTCCCGCTCTCTGCCGATGAGGTCACATCCTCCTTGATGTCTGGACCGTATCCTTCCCTTCCCTCTTCTTCTTCTTCTTCTTCATCTTCCTGCCCAAGTGCTGCCAGGCTCCTCAGCAGCTTCGGGGAGTCCTCCTTCCTTCTGCCATGCTCGCTTAGATCTATTAAGACCTTGACAGCTTTGTCCTGTGAAAAATAAAATCAGATGAATGCTTGACAGATAATTCTATTTGTATCTAACACTATGCTGTTGAGGCATCCTTACCTTGAGTAAATGGCCTTGTGTTTTCAGCAGGTGTAGTATGTCAGTGACTTTGTCCTCTAAGAACGGGTAATTATGGGTTTCAGCTTTGTGCCGCTGCTGTAGCTGATACTGGAAGACAAACAGACAGGATCATTCAGCTGTTAAAGGTGATCTTGGGATTATCTCAGTAATGGACAGACAGGGGATATACAATAGAGCATCTGCAAACAGTGTTTTGGCTGACAGCACTTACTTTGAGGTGATCTTTAATATGGGATTCTGCCTCCTCATTCAACTTGGTGACATGCATATTCCAGTTTGTCCTCTACAATTTAGGATAGTACATTAGTACAGTAGTAATATTCATTCAGTGATTAAAGGTGCTATGTGTAGCATTTTTAAACCTCATACAGACAGTTTTGTTTATGTTCAGGTGTAAATATGAATTGCTTAACCAATCAGATACATGGACCATGGCTGCAGTTAGTTTGTTTGCAGCTTGTTGTTTGTTTTTAGCATGTACATAAAGAACTGTGTCATCAGCATACATTTGTATGTTGACAGATGGGCAGACTAAAGGCAGGTCATTAATATACAAGCTGAACAAAATAGGGCCCAGTATTGATCCTTGAGGAACACCAATGTTACAGTTAAGGTATGTTGATTGAGTATTCCCAATACGCACACCTTGCTTCCTGTTTGTTAGATATTAATTCATCCATTTAATGGCATCAGTGGAGAAATTAAAAAAGGATAATTTTGACAGGAGTACCTCATGGTTCACAGTATCAAAAGCCTTCTTTAAATCCAGAAAACAATGCCCCTATTTCACCATCATAATGAAGTGTCTTGAGAATCTGGTCAAATTAATTGTGATACCTATAATTAAAGTAAACAAGTGTGATCATGGTCGAGACGATTGGTAGCCTCTATATCACACCAGTGGTATTGTTAGTGTTAGTGATTCTCCAAAAGAAGACTACATTTCCCATAAACCCTGTTGCTTCCTGTCCCCGCCTCCCCGAAGAGGAGAAACATGTTGGAAGTGATTTTTCCTCCAGCCTTTCACTCCTTCCACCATCTGCTATTACTAGAAACTCTGAAAGCTTTAGCTCCGTTTGCTCTGGAAGAAGAGCGTAGTGTAGAGGCCGCTAGAGGCTGACAGTCTTCTCATTTGTTTGCAGCAATTATACTGTGGTAATGATTTATTGATGTTAAAATGCTACATGCAGCAGCTTTAATATGTTCATCTTCATTGATTTCGCCTCATTGGTCCTAATAGTTTTATCCAGAGGACCATAGCCAGTAAGACAGAGAAAAAGAGCTGCTGCAGTCACATTAGTAATTATCAATACATCAGATCAGAAGCAAAGAATTTGAAAGAACTGCAGTTAAACAGTGTCAAATTTAATTTCTCTCTCTCTCTCTCTCTCTCTCTCTCTCAGACACACACACACCCTACAGGACCTGTACAATATTAAGTTGCTTACAATCATACATTCTTTATAAATCCTACAAGATAACAGACTACAATGTAGGCTACATCAGATCACCTGGCACAGTGAAGTAGGACCAGTGCGGATCGCTGGAAATGTGACTGGCTGCTTGTCCTCCTGCAAGACATGAAGAAACAAAACTATATAGGCCCAGAAAATACAGAAAAAACCCATTTGGGTTATATGACTGATATAGATTAAAATTAAACTTTTTTTTTTAATTTAACATGTTCATTTGTCTTAGTCACAACTAATGTGTACTGGTAATTGACTGGACAATTATCTATCTTTTTTTTTTTTCCTGTAAAAAGTAGAATCTAGTATCTAGTATCTATTTAAAAAAGCCATTGCCACATATTTGCTAGAAGTTGCTGTTTTGATTTAGAGTTAGGCTGTGAGATTTATAAAAGTGGTACATATAAATGACTTTTGTTTTTTGTTAGTAAGTATACTATAAAAATATCCTTATAAAGTCCTTATAGGAGTATTACAGTAATACCACAGGAGAAAATTACCGTAAAATATGATAAACTCACCACTGAGTACCACAGACAGACTATAAGTCCCTACAGAAATATTGTAGAAATATTAAAGTGAAATTATAGGGGATAAAAATACCATTGATTGTGATAAGCTCACTATAAATTCATTATTAACAGACACACTACAAATGCTAGGAATATTATAGGAATATTACAGTAATATTTCACTATTCAGTTAAATTACAGAACTTTTCAATTTAAAACAGTAACACTAAAATCAACTTGTTAATGTTATAAAATAGTTCCTACTTGACATTCAACTCCAGACCGTCGTCTCATTAACGTTAATTAGTGACTGAAGCCGTAATGAATAAACTATAAAGGTCTCTCATGCAAATACAAAAACAATATATGATTCATTGACAATAATACACTGTTAACAAATATAATTTGTCCGTAGAGCACCTACTTTCTTCTTCTTTTTGGGAACAAGTCCGTTTCTGTAGTAGGTCCACATTGTGCGCTGTCAGCTCCACAGTGTCAAGCCAGCCGGAGTTAAATACACTGCTTCCGGTCATTACTTTCAAAATAAACCCCCACTCCGTCCCAAAAATGAACGCATTCGTTGACCCTGGTGTAATACATCGATATAGGGCTTATATATACATCTATATAGGGCTTCCAAAAATACTCATCAACCAAAAGACTCATCAAACACATATAGAGTATTTCAGTAGTGGCTTTGTTTTTTTGCTGACCTGACAACAGATACCGGATTCTATAACCTATAGGAACATTTGCCATTTAGGTTTAACTGGACTTTTACAAGATAGTAGTCATATTCCTCTTTTCTAGAATGTTTTGTGTTAACTCATCCACTGTTTTATTTTGCTATAAACTTACCTGTCCATCAAGCACCCTTTCAAACATATACACAATCTCATCTTTGTTGTATTTGTATGTATTTTCCAACTTGAATGTCAATCCATATCTGTGGATTTTATGATTTTTGGTTGTCTGCACACCTCACTACCTATTAATTCTGTATACTGTAGTTTTCCAAAAACGCCGAATTTTCTGCTTTTATTTTGAAGGAAAAAGCGCCCATCTTCCGGTCGTAGTCAGGCTAACTGTAGTACCTTGACAAACCCAGTCTGGCCTGCAGTGCTGATCCAAATCTAGCCTGAAAACACTCAACTCTATTAAAGAACCTAATAAAAGGAATTCATTACTGATTAATTATGATGTACAAGTGCTTGGAAAGTATTTCAATATTTGCCAGTGTGCCATTACATTCATACAAATGTTTTGCAACTCAACTCTATTCAGATTACATTACTATGGGAACAGACTACACTGTATATCCATACACAAAGCTGCTGGAGGAGAAACTTCTTAGTATCCACATGAATCAAGCTGTCTCTTTCTCTTACATTCAACACTAACTGCACACATATTGAGGAATTCACATTATCAGACAAGTTACAAGCAGTAGACCAAATCTTTTTTTTTTTATTTATATATAAAAATGTAAAGTATCTGGGTTGGTAGGGAAGAGCAAACATTTGTCAAAGTAAGAAGAAAAAGGGGTGAAAAGAAGAACATTATTTCCAGTTGGTGTGTTATTAAAATGTCGTCACAGCCACACGACACCTCAGGAGTTACCGCGGGATGACACCCGATACTCTGACACGTCCATTTCCAATCACGGTCCAGTATTTACGGCTCCGACGCTTGGCAACTGGACCCAATCTCGGAGAGACTTTGAAACCGCGGCAGTGACAGCGTGTAAGTCTATCTCGCTTTCGGTCGAGAAAAAAAAAAAAAAAAATCGTGCACGCTCCGCCCTGAAAAGCGGAAACTCGAGCGCTAAACTGCATCAAAGGTGAACAAAACCCTGGATAATGCGGTTTCACGTCTTGCCCCCCCCCCCCCCCGGCTGCTCACACAACACCGAAAACTACTAAAACAACAGCAGCCTTGGCTTTTTGTCAAGCTCAAAAAGCACAATCTCAAGTCCACATATAGGCTCTCTGAGAAGAAATTAAAATATCTAGCTGGAAGTGTGTGTGTGTGTGTGTGTGTGTGTGTGTGTAGCCTCAACTCCTCTCGGGATGCTGTGAAGTCCAGAGCTGATGACTGGCTTTGGTTCTAAGGGTGGAAGCAGCCATCTTGAGTGTAACAGGTCGGATCTGAAGGCGTCTGGACAGGAGCAGCAGCATTGGGAGACTTCATTGCACTTCCTTGTAAGAAAAAAAAAAAAAAAAAGCAGCACCGGAGAAACTGTCCCTCTGGCCTAGTCCTCTTCTTTTCCTCCTGTTTTGCTCAGCTAAAACAGCAGGAGAGGAGACGGCAAATTAGACATTACTTTGTGTTGAGGGAGATTTGTATATGGAAGCCCATTTCCGCCAGTGTGATGAAAAAAAAAAGATCCTGTAAGTCATTATAATGAGAAACTTTCTCAAAATAATGAGAAACTTTCTCAAAATAATGAGTTAGTATCTCAAAGATACTAAGTCATTATTTTGAGAAAGTTTCTCATTATTTTGAGATACTAACTCATTATTTTGAGATACTAACTCATTATTTTGAGATATAAAGTCATTGTTTTGAGAAAGTTTCTCATTATTTTGAGATACTAAGTCAATATTTTGAGAAAGTTTCATTATTTTCAGATATAAAGTCATTGTTTTGAGAAGGTTTCTCATTATTTTGAGATACTAAGTCATTATTTTGAGATACTAACTCATTATTTTGAGATACTAACTCATTATTTTGAGATATAAAGTCATTGTTTTGAGAAAGTTTCTCATTATTTTGAGATACTAAGTCAATATTTTGAGAAAGTTTCATTATTTTGAGATATAAAGTCATTGTTTTGAGAAGGTTTCTCATTATTTTGAGATACTAAGTCATTACTTTGAGAAAGTTTCTCATTATTTTGAGATACTGAGTCATTACTTTGAGAAAGTTTCTCATTATTTTGAGATACTGAGTCATTACTTTGACAAAGTTTCTCATTATTTTGAGATACTGAGTCATTATTTTGAGAAAGTTTCTCATTATAATGACTTACAGGACCGTTTCTTTCATCACACTGGCGGAAATGGGCTTCCATATTTTTATGAGGAGGTTGAGGAGGTTTTCACTTACGTGCTGGGAGATCGTGAAGTAGTGATGACAAGTGAGAAAGAGGAAAAAAAGAAAAGGTTAATGATGAACATCGCTGCAGGCTTAAGAAGTGAGTAAGGGTGCCATCTTGTGGATGAACAGGGGAACTACAGTGGCTCAAGAGTAAAAGTCACCTACTTTGATAACGTCAACCCAGTCCCAACCTCTTGGCAGATCCCCCTTGTTATCTGAAAGCACAAATAATCATCACATGCACCGGTATCTGTTGTCTCTTATGCTACACAATCACTGCAGTCTTTAATATGTAGCCTATGATCATAACTAAGACTGTGTATTCATAAGGGATTTACAGGCTTCAGAAAGCCAAATTTAAGACCTTCTGAGACCTTTTTAATGCTGCCTGGAATTGATTGAAAGACCACTTTAAAAAACAAAATAAAGAAACCAAGGACACCAGGAAACGTTAAAGGAATAGTTTGGTTTGGGGGGATTTGGCTTTGGATTTTTCCTAGGTAGGAAACATTAATAAATCCCACCAACAACATTGCATCGAAAGACCTCTAATAACATAGCATTTGAGGCATTTCAATACTTTAAGGCCTTAAATTGAGATTTTAAGGATACCCCGACTCATTTACCTGTTCTGTTGGTGATCCTCCTCTTCTGTGCTTTGGTCAGCTGCTCTTTCTTCTCCTTCTTCTTGGCCGTTGAGGCGTTAGTGGTTATGTCGCTACTGGAGGTCAACGTCTGCAAAAGCATGAGTCACAAATCTGTATTCAAAAGGATAGAGGACAGAGATGCTTCTAATGGGCTTAAGTGCTGAGACCCACTGACCACAGCAGTCACTACAGGCTGGTGGTTCTCCATAAGGGCCTCCTGGTTCTCCTTGGCCCAGTCGAACAGGGTGTACATCATGGCGGTGCCCAGGTTGGCTTCCACCTGCTCCTCCAGCTTGGACATGATCAGCTGCTTGGTCCCTGGGGCGCTGGGGTCAATACACAGGAAAGACAAACAAAATCACCATAATGTATGCGTGACATAGCAGGATATTATTCTACAAGACGTGTTACTTACATCCTGTTGTTGAAGAAAGCGTCTAGGGATAACTGTGGGGCAGTTTCAGGATAGGTCTCTGGCCATGTGACATCCAGGATGAATGCTTTGGAGTCCTCGAGTTCTCCTATCTGGAATATGACATTGAAATGGCTAAGCTAAGTTAAGCTGCAACTGCCCATGTGGCTGCCAGCATTTGAAAAATTGACAGTCAACAAGTGTCCCTCTCACTCTAGCCCCAATACCTTCTGGTCTCTCTTTTTTGGAGAGGACATCACGCCAAACTCCATTCAAAAATCTGGCTGTCTAACGCTGCCTTGCTTATTGGCAAGCATGCACACGTAGTAGAACATGACTTAGGACCTGTTACGAATCATTAGGTTCCACTTTGCAATTCAGCATGCATCCAATACACCCGGCAGCACTTACTTCAATACAATTTCAATCTTTAGAATTGGTCTGCCTGTTATTCCCACAATCTTCCACCAAAATATACCATGGTGGGTGATAGCAAGCAGTGTGTGCCAAGTCTAAAAGTTGAAACTACATTGCTGCTCTTAAGTATGCCAAATTTACCAGTATATCCTAATGGTTCATAAGAAGGTCTCAAGTCATGTTGTACCAGGTGGGTACCACCAATAAGCAAGGCCACATCAAATGTGTCCGAGTTATACTCACCCTAAACTGAAAGGAAACTGGGCTGATCTCCTTGAAACACTCGTCCCCCTCATAGATAGAGCGAAGAGCTTCCAACTCCATCTGTTCAGCACATGACAACAGAAGGAGAGACAGGCGGTTAGTGGGAAATACACGTTTTTGTAAAAGTAGGCAACAAGATGGTTATCAGCTTGCCCTGACACCGTTCCCTCTTTGAACGGATAGATTCGCACCAAACTCCATTGAAAAATCTGGCAAATGTAAGTGGCCTTGCGTGTCGGCAAGGGTACACACGCTATTACATATAAATTACACTCAAGACCTATTATGAATAGTGAGGTGCCGTTCTTCAATCCGGCATTGATATAATCCACCAGGTAGCAGTGATTTCAATAAAATTCAAATTTTTAGAACTGGATCACGCTGCACGCAACCGCCCACCACTGTGTATTGTGGAGGAAAATGACTGGGGAAAAAACAGGCAAACCAGTTCTAAAAGTGTACATTCTATTAATAGAAAGTGATCATTGGTGGTTTACATGTATGCCGAATTGATATGTGGATTCTAAATGTTCAGTAACCGTCTTGAGACATATTTCATACGGCATGTACCTTTGCAGATAACCAAAAACACATTAACTTGACATGTTTTTGAATGGAGCTTGGCGTGTCGTTCTCTCCGTACAAGAAAGAACGACATGTATCGGTGCTTAATAGCAGCTAGAAATGCATTTGAAGCTCTGGGCTGACTGATGTGTCAACTAAACAGAGCTCTTGCGCATAGAATAAAAGTGTCTGTACGATACGTAAAGCCGTTGTGCTAGCTAGGAAGCAGAAACGCTGTCGACTAAGCTAGTAAACCCAGGCTAGCAGTAGCAGCATTAGAAGATGCTAGTGTCAAATAGATAGCCGTTAGCTCGCTAACGCCAGCAAGTCTGCTCGTGCATCATCATTCCCTCATACCTCTTGATCCTCGTTGGCTGTCATGTTTTTCTTTCTGTTTCTTTAGGAGACGCTCTTTCTGTTTAGTGTCAAAATTATAATATTTTCCGAGTTAACACCCCATTCCTATCAATAAAACTTTAGTTGGTAAATAATTTCACAACTTCCCCAGCTGGTTCACCCTGTGCCACCATGATGTTGTACGCATGCGCACTCTACGTGAACTCTGAACCCAATGATTAGCGGATACAATTTTAGGATTGTGACAATTATTGCAATTATGAACATTTCTTATTATTATTTTTATTCTAATAATAATAATCCTAATTATTATTATGATTATTATGATTATTATTATTATTATCAATAGTAGTAGCCTAGTAGTAGTAGTAGTAGCCCAGTAGTAATAGTAATAACAGCAGTATTAGTAATAGCAGTAGTATCAGCAGTAGTAGTATCGTAGTAGTAGTATTAGCATTAGTATTAGTAGTAGTAGCAGCAGCAGTAGTATTAGTATAAGTAGTAGTAGCATTAGTAGTAGTAGTATTAGCATTAGTATTAGTAGTAGTAGCAGTAACAGCAGCAGTAGTAGTAGCACTAACAGTAGTAGTAACAGTAGTATTAATAGTATCAGTAGTATAATAAGCATCTGAGGCCCTAATTGCTAAATTACTCATTGTGTCAATAATGCAAATCTGCACTTCATATGAGAATGTAACTGAAAGAATATGCTGCCAATGCACCATTATAACCCCACTCATCAAACAATACAACTTATCACAAGCTGACACTTTTAACATTTATGTTACAAAGTATAATTGCAAAATTGCAAAGATGCCATTGACATTTTTCAAGAAACGCTTACAAATCATGGGGTGTGTAAATATAGGCCTCCGCCATAACAGGGAGCCTGATCATTGTTATTTATCTAACTAGAGCAGGAACGTCTGAGAATGGAGAAAAGATCAATACACCAGGAGGAGAAACAATGAGAGAGTGAGAGAGATAGAGCAGGCGGAGTTGTGATCTCTGCTGTTTGCACTGCTGCAGCTGAACTTGAAGCAATGAGGAGAGCGAGACAATAATAGCAGCTATGACAGGTTTGTTTAAGCCTCATTCTCAAAAATAGGCTCTCAATCTAGGGTTGGATCGATATACAGGGGGAACACAGATAGACAGACACTCAGGGATAAGCAGGTGGAGGAGGAGTTGACATTTTTTTTCTCTTCATAGATTTGCATATCCGAAGTTGCACTGTAACACACTGTCGAATGTTAAATGTCAACCAACATCCAAACTGATCCGACAAAGATGGCTGGAGCAATACTCAGATTAAATTAAGTCTGTCTAATTAAAAACAAATACAAAATGAAATTGAATTCGCTTTGATATTTTAAACCAATCATGCACAGGGAGTGATGAGGATGTAAATGTTAAATGCCAGCAGCGCTACTCGCACTGAGGAAAAGTTATGATAATTTCCACTGCGCAGCTGAAAATGACACAAGGTGTTTGAGTTGTGATTACTGCTGATCCTCTGACTTATTCCCCTCAGGTGAGGCAGGCAGGTGGAGGAGGAGGATCAAGAGAAAGAGGAAGCCGTTGAGACAGGTTAAGGCCGTCAACCACATCATTAGTTATTGCATTTCAGTGATAAGATCGTAGCTTTTGATTGGACAAATGAGCCTGGGAGACTGAACTTGAACTTGAAACAGCATATTACTGCATATTATCCCATTTAAGCTTCACTTTATTGACTACCACAACTCTCAAAAACTCACTTTTTTAAGTCTTGCTTTTATTTTATTTTTTTTTATTTTATTTTTTTTATTGTAGTAGTAGCAGCAGTAGTAGTTAGTGGTAGTCGTACCATCATCATTATCATCAGTATTTTTATGTCTAAATACAGTATAATTTTGTATTTTGAGTATGCTTGATATACATGTATAATATAAATCGGAGCAGAGTTCCAAGCATGACATTTGAAAAAGCTTCAATTCACTCCCATTCTTTTTTTGTTTTTGATAAAAAGTACTATGATAAATATCATGAAAATGTATACAAGCAACTGTTTTCTTGGAAGGTTATATTATGATTCTCAAATTTTGTGAAGGCAGCTTTTATGCTTAATACTCAGGCAGGAGTTAATGTGAACTGTCCTCTGTACTGAGAGGAATGAAGAGACACAAGAGGGCGTCAGGAGCTCAGTGTTCAGAAGGTCCTCAGTTTGCAGGATTGGTAGACTGACTCTTGCAGCTTTCTGACTCAATAACCATAACTGCCTGAGCAAAGCTGGCTGACAAGAGGTCAGTTCACTGTTGGCCAGCTATGTTACTGCAGCCACAGATGAAGCACAACTGAGACCCTTAAAAAACAAAGATATATATATGTATATCTATTTATTTTTTTTTTACAATATTTTTATCATGCTTTTAAACACAAACACAGACAAATTCAACAATACACAGTGGCCACAAGAACTAATCATCTGACTTAGATCGCTGATACATGACACATATAGCACGTAATATACTCAAAGAAATAATTGCACACAATCACATAAATATGTTGTGAAAAATGTCATAGCATCTATGTATGTATAAGTATAAGGAAACGCTCAGTCCATTACAATTGACAGTGATTCAACAACTAAACATCCGGAGAGAAAAAAGGAAAAAATTAAGAGAAAAAAAAAACAAGATATATTTTAATGTCTTTTTGTCAATGTCTGATTGCAGCCACATTCAATGCCACTGATTGGTTATTGACCCAAACCGACACAGATGATTGCAGGGGTTCAGAGGTCAAACCCTGTTTGCTCAAACCATTTATTGGAGTGTAATGAAGTGTGTATGGAGGGTTTTCAGTTTTGTCACAGATCTCACGGCACCACATCTGGCTCCATCATGGAGGTCCATTGGAGAACTGGCTGTGTGCAAATAATGTATAAATATATAAAAACCAAGCTAGAAAAAGAAATAGGCTACCTGAAAAAGCTTGTTGTGGTGTGGGTAGGCTATCAATTCAGTAACATTCTCAGTAAAAGTGAATAGTGTGATAAGGTGGATTTGTTCCAAATGTAGGTTACTGTGACACAGTAAACTGTCTTTAGTCTCTACTCCAAAACACTCTGAGTTGTAGCTTGAGAAGAGTCAGCTCAGTTAACCTGACCAAACTGTTAGCTAGCTGACTAGCTAGCAGGCTCATTTAGTAAAGCAAAATTAAGTCACACTGAAATTACCATTTTTTATGGCCAAAAATGAAGAATCAAAATCTCATTCATTTTCCTCCCTGGAAAACAGAAAATCTTTAGTACCAGGAAGCATACATAAACATTCCAGTCAATAAAACCATCACAGATTTTTGAACAGTCCTGCCTCTCCGCCCCTCTCATCAAATAAAACTGCCTTTCTCTCACTAACTGTCATTAGTTTACACTTTTGAATGATCCCTCTGCGTTATGTCCCGCCCCAACATCCTGATTCAACAGGAAATACATCACATTAAGGAAGCAAGATGCTCTCAAAATGCTTTTTCATTGGGACGTTAATGTTAGGATGCAACTACTAGCCACAACTAACACTAGCTTCTATATGTTAGCTGTGCAACTTGTGTCCACAACAGGACCATGTTGTTAGCTGACTAGATGCTATCGTTAGCTAGCTAGCTAACATAAACAAAATGAATCAGATGTATCAGTGAAATGTTCAGTTCCCAGACAAAAACCACACCACCAGCACAGAAATTAACCATGTGTGTTTGTACGTTTAGAAACAGTCAGCTGTTCACAGCCATTGTTGCCCAAGACCTCCAATATGGCCACCAGAGTCATCTGAAAGCAATAGTTATCGGTCTTTGTTTTAAGATGAAAAGGCCCCTCTTACCTAATGCTTTGTGTTAGGTAAATAAGATCAAGATAATACGCTCTGGATCTGTATTAATGGCTTCTAAATGATCTTTTCTGACTTTTCACACTGCAATCTTATTTGCAGTGGATCTTATCGGACAGAAGAGCATTACCAGCTGAGTCCAATCACTGCTGTAATCCTCCCCGCTGAGATCGATTGGCGCGGTCAGAGCCGTCCAACGTCTCCCAGCCTGAGTGCTTTGCTCTAATACTCAATATTAACATTTACATGAGAGAAGATACGCGGCAAGCTCTTATGTCAATTTCACTCAGATTGGATTCACTGGAATAGGTAATTGAAGAGAAAGACACTTTTTTTTCATGAAGCAGATAGTGAGACGGAATAGGTTCTGTCCTCCATGCCTTCCATACTAATGCGTCTCTACTGCCAATACCAATGCTGCTCATGACTGGGAAGCTCAAGGTTTACAACCATGTTGATTTCCATTATAGAATCTGTTCCCAGAGGGTATGCACATGCCTATAGTGATACATAATGGTTGGTGCACACACAAATTCACATACACACACACAGATGACACACTGCTTCAGCTGTATACCTGGATGTCTCTTTAGAATGACCAGAACAGCCTCTTGGACACATTTTATATACTCGGGTTGGACGATGTGGGTTTTTTTTTTTTTATCATTTATTTTTTATTGTAACACCATCAAGTTACAGACAATACAACAGGTCGCCGAATACATTTTGATTGTTTAACCCAACTATCCCTCTACCCCATCCCTATCCCCCCCACCTCTCTCTCCACCCCCCTCCCCTCCACCAACCAACAGGATAATAATACCCACACAGACATAGCATCCTTATTTAGCCTGAAGATCTTTTAAGTTAGATATCAAATTTGTCCACATTAAAATTGTGTTTGGTCGTGCATCATTGACTCTTCCTGATGATAGCTCCAGGTAAGAAATGTCCAAAAAGCTCCGAAGCCAGTGAGTACTTGAATTATCATGAGGAGGTTTCCAACGCTGGACTACGATCTTCTTAGCTGCAGTCAGGCCTGCCAGCCAGACTTTGCGTGTTTTTTTCCGTAAGGGAAAGGTGGGAATCATCATTTAGAAGATGTACAGCAGGGTCCATTGGCAGTTGTACCCCCATTGGTTCTGCAAGGGTACTAATAACCTTCCCCCAAAAATCACAAAACCCCTGGACACTCCCATACAACATGTATAAAAGAGCCAACGGTTCCCTGGGAGCAAAATGAGCAATATGGGTCAGGTACCAATCCCAAACAGTATTTCTCCCAGAATTGTATTCTTGTCAGGGTGGAAAAGTCTCTGAAACAACATTTAGACCATCATGGGACACTAAAACTCTCCACTATTCAACAGTATAGGAGAAACTCTGGGACACATTAGGCTTTTCATTTACAAAAAGTAATAAAAGTAAGAAGATTCCGCTACATGGAAAATTTCACAACATGACTGGACAATATCCGATATTAAATAAAAGGCCAATATCGGCCCGATATATCGGTCTAACCTTGGTGTAAAGACCTGACAGGCTTGGTTCCCCATTTGAATTTCTTATGTAACCTGTCCTTCAGAAAAAACCCCCACTAAGTTCTAGTTAATCAATACATCATGCCCAAGGTGTTTACAGATACATGAAAAGGTGTCAGCTGGCTTTGTGCCACTTTAGCCTTGTACAGTAATTAGGTGTCTTTATCTTCTTGGAGTGCGGTCCTCCGATACACAATGACCCCTGCCACAAATACCGAGTGTGAAATGCAATTACTGTACTGCTGGAGCCGAATACAAGGCTCTTATCATCCCTTCACTGTTCTTAATTAACTTATCCACTCTGCAAATGATTTCTGGCCTACGGGGCAAATTCTAAATTGGCTGAGGGAGGCGTGCTTTCTCTAGAGATGCGATAATCCAAATAAACATCTCTCTCTCTCTCTCTCTCACCAGAATACCTTAGAATAACTCCACTTTTTTGTGCTCTGCAAAAGAGGAGAGAGTGAGTGGGAAGGCTTTGTTCTTGTGTTTTAGCAGCGGAGGGGGTAAACTTGAGGCAGACTCTCTCTCTCGTTTGGGGAGCCAGCTGAGCCCTGATTGATAAAACTGGGCCTGTGTTGTGAGAAGTGTGTCGCACTCCCCAGACAGGTCTGCTATTAACATTAGCAGAGAGAGGAAGGAAATGTTTGACTTTATTTTTTCTCGCAGACAGGATGTCAGCCGCACATTTGATTCGCCTACAGATGCGACAACACAAATACACAGAACGCCGTGAAGACCATATGGTGCATAAATAAGACATTCAGCGATGTGTCTTTTCTCCAGGCTTCATTCCACCAGCTTTGCATCAGTGGTTTTGAACCAGCAACGCTTGTTGGGTTTTGCTGGGTTTTAATGGAGTTTTAGTGTCCCATGATGGTCTAAATGCTGTTTCAGAGGCTTTTCCACCCTGACAAGAATACAATTCTGGGGCAAACACTGAATACTTTGCACTACAAATTTTTTTTGGGGGATATGAAAATGGTCAAATTTAAAGAAACTGGACATCGACATAAAATATCAATATCAATATCTGCCTTGAAAAATCCATATCAGTCAAATGTTTGCATAAGTGGGATTCCAGTCATCATCATCATTTGATATTCCAGATTTACTAATTGTACAAAGCAGAAGAAATATGACTTCAGAAACACTGACTGGGTTTACTGGAAATAATCAACTGAAGAATAAAGGTTTGGGGGGGGGGGGGGAACTACGGTGGCCCTGAGGGTCAAAACACAACAACATTTCACAAATCACAACAACATTTCACAAAACACGACATTTCACAAAACAACAACATTTTTTTGTGAACATTTTGTGAAATGTTGCTGTGTTTTGTGAAATGTTGTTGTGTTTTGACCCTCAGGGCCACCGTAATAAACACTGAATCCTTGTACTGTTTGGGGCGTGAAAATGGTCAAATTTAAAGATATGAAATTATGCTGCAAAATTTCAGCCATTGGCAACTTCAATCCAAAGTGAATGGGTTGAACGAAAGCGGTCGGAGGTGTTGTCTTGTCCTGTGGAGATTCGAGGGGAACAGCGAGCCTACCATGTCAAATCAGCGCCCCCACACCACTCCCCCTTCCTCTCCCGCCACTTGCCAGCTCCTATCCGAGTGTGAATGGAGTTCAGCTTTCCCCAGTAAACAGCTTGAGGACTCCCAGTGAAACAGCTGCTACTTATCTGGTGTCAAACAAGCCGGCTCAGAGCGGCGTTGTCTGCACTGATAGCAGGGTGTCTATTTACCCCACAGGCCGACTGACGGCTACGCCCTCTTACCCCGTGTACGCCTCCTAATGAAACTGGCACTATTCCATCCCAGTGCCATTTGAAGACAAGCGCTTGGCAACCTTTGCAAATGTATGCACATTCCTCTCATGAGCAAACAAACAACCGCCCCCCATTTTTCTCCGGGTGCTTTCTTGTTGTTCTCTTGTTTCTTCTCGTTACCGAGGAGCTGCTCCGCGGTGCATTCGCTTTCTGCTTTTTGAAGAGCTTCGGGGGCTTTACTCTGCACTGTGTTCTTTCCAAGAGTAAAGGAGTCAGCAAACTGGACTTAGCTTTAAAGTTTCAGTTCAGAGGGAAAATGATGGTGGAGGGGGAAAAAAGAGTATATGGGACAATTTTGCTGAAACTTGGGTGCGGAGAGGTCCGTTGCGCTTGCCTGGGTCCAGACCTTTGACTCCGCCCACTCCACCGAGTTGACTGATTCTGGTCTGGCACTGTGACAAGAAACAGCGGTTTCTCGGTTGAACAATGATCAGTCCAATGAGCGCCGGGGGGGGGACTAACGATTAGCCAATCAGCGCCACGGGCGGGACTAACGCCGTCGTCAAGCTGTTGTCAAGCTGTGTGCCGGAACCAAGGAGGAGTAATAACAACAATGGCGACCGCTATAGACAAGATAGACGCTGCTATCGAGGCTGTTCTAAAACGATTAAAAGTACCAATTACTTTGAAATCCGAAATAGTTTGTTTTTACTTGGCTCCGTGTTGTCAAAGATGCTCTATACTTTCTGAACCGTCTCTGGTGTTGTCATGGCTACGCATCAGTGTCGACTTAAAATAACGTTAGATTCAGGCGGATACGTCGGTCTCTAGTGATTGGTTAGGGAAAATCGAATCCCCCTCCCTCACGGAAATCGGTTAGAGTGGAGGCAATGTCAGACTGAAGATGGAAATGGAGGGGAACGAGTTGACACTTCTGTCTGATATCAGGCAACCGTTGCACTGCTTTGTTGCAGGCAGAACTGCTCTGGAGTCAGAAATAATCTCACTGGTTGACGTTGAACTTCAATGGGTGGAGATAAAGAAGTACAGTTTTTCTGGCTAAGTAATGTTGAAGCCCAGTGAAAAAGACAAGAGGTAAGAGAAGAGGTAGCTAATAGTGTGAAGCCAATATCACTCTTGCTACTAACTGAAAAAATACAATCTAGCCATACTGCCTTATCTAGGTTAGCTCCTTAGTGGAGTCATTCCTGTGTTCCCAGGGTCCTATGTTCCCCAGTTCTAGGGTTAGGTTGGTTGCTTGTAGATATTTATCCAGAGCCCTGACCACAAGGGTTAGGGTTAGAGACCTTCAGAATCAAATAAAATGATAACCATTGGTTTTGTTGTGTTTATATAGCTGTTTTGAAGCCTTGTTCCAATAAAAAAACTGGATAATATTTATGAAATATTTTAACTTGAAACGGGTCAAATTTCACCTGAACACAATAGGAGGGTTAATGTGTAAACAGAATATTGAACTGGGGAACATAGGACCCTGGGAACATAGGACCTTGGGAACATAGGACCCTGGGAACATAGGACCCAGGGAACTTAGGACCTTGGGAACATAGGACCCTGGGAACTTAGGACCTTGGAACTTAGGACCCTGGGAACTTAGGACCCTGGGAGAATAGGACCCTGGGAGAATAGGACCCTGGGAACATAGGACCTTGGGAACATAGGACCCTGGGAACATAGGACCTTGGGAACTTAGGACCCTGGTAACATAGCACCCTGGGAACATAGGACCCTGGGAACATAGGACCTTGGGAACATAGGACCCTGGGAACATAGGACCTTGGGAACTTAGGACCCTGGTAACATAGCACCCTGGGAACATAGGACCCTGGGAACATAGATACGCTCCCGTTTTCAGCTATCTAGGTAAGCTAGTTAGCTAGCTGCTGACCTTCCAACATCATGAATGCCATGGTCATGAATGAATTAAACTTTATTCATTTATATTGGCCAGAGTTCCCTCCTTGCAATTCAAGGTTGCCAGTTAGCTAACTTGCGCTACCAAAAATGAACTCAAGCAATGAGATTGCTTCTCCCTCCAGAGCAGCTCTGCCTCCAAGACATGTTTGTAGAACTAAAACTCCAATCTGCTGCTTAGTTATGAACAAAACAGGACATGCAGTTTCTTTTTGCTGCTTCCCCCTTCAGCAAACTTCCTCTACTGTTCTGAAGAATCGCCAAAGGGGAACCTCCTCCACTCACTACTGATAATACATTCATGGGGCGTCCTGGCAGCTCAGGGTTGTTATGGGCCTGTTATGTACTCCTGTTGTTGTGGGTTTGAATCTGGCTTATGCCTTTCGTCACACATCCCCTTTTCGTATGTAATCTCTCCTGTCACTCAACTGTACTATATTCCTTAAATAAAACACTAAAAAAGAAATCCAAATTCATAGGTTGAGCTAGATTTAACTAATTTCTATGTGCACAAAAGCATGGCCTGCTAAAAAAACACAACTGCCATTTTTCCTACTTGAATAGTCATTTATGTGTTGAGTCTTGAGCGTGTTGAGTGTTGAGGGCTTCTATGGCCCTTGGACCCTTGAAAAAACTGTTGAAACACCATTGTATAAATGAAAAAAGACATAGTGGGTATTGATGGAATGATGAAAACTGCCATTGTGGGTGTTTTATATGAATCCTTATTCATGGTCAGATTGTAAGGGTTTCTCTCCTATGTTGTACCATATAAGGTACTAAACTTAAGGCCTCGAATTGTTAGGGCGCAGCTGTTGGAAAATATTTATGAGGGAAACTGAACAAGACAGTCATGAATATCACAGGAAGAGGAATAGTAATTTATTGACAAAAAAAGCCTCGCTCTGATCTTGAAGGACCAGGATTAGCGCAAAACCACAGGAGCCGGGGTTTATCCGCCACCGAAAGCCAGGTGAAGCAGGTACGACACAGAGAGCATCGCCTCCCTCTGTGGGCCCTTGATATTAAAATTTGAAAAGCACTGGAGGGAAACCTTGAATGATCGATAGAGTCGGCCTCATCACGATAGAAGCATAGTAATAGGCAGCCACAGAGAAGCAAGGGAGGAGTCGGTGCAGAAAAACAACGGGAGAGAACAGCGATAGTGAAAAGGCAAATTTCAGCCTAGGATTTGCCCTGCTGAAGTGTCCTTGAGCAAGACTCTTCACTACGAAATGTTGTGGCGCAAACAAAAAAAGGGGGCAAAAAACAGGGCACCGCGCAAGCTAATAGCCCCTTCATCACCAATTTGAAGCCCAAATAGCTTCAGCAGTTAGACTAATCCACCAAGGCTGCACCCTCACACCCCGAAGCCCCTTTATAATTACAGAGTTCTCTGATCTGATCTAGATTGCAGGATGAAAACCCTCTGCCTCAAAGTCCTACGCCTCCTTTCAAATCTTATATGTGCTACAATAATGCGAGTGAATCGGGCACAATCTCTATTTGCATGGCCTCGCCTACAAATAAATATTACGTGGGCAAATAATGAGATTTACATCTGATTTACATATGACAGGTACAAAGAGGCTTTATTTTTTATCATCGACTTATTAGTGAATAACATGGCTTTCTGATTTGGTCATTTTTTTCTTCTCTGTGGAAACCTTTAGTGCAGTGGTTCTCAACGTGGGGTCCAGGGACCACAAGGGGTCCTTGAGGGGGTTGCAGAGGGTCCCCAGCAAATTGATGAATTGTTAAACTTCAGCATTACTTCATTTACAAGAAGTGAACCCAATTAGAGAATGTAGAAGAATGACTGTTTTGATCATAGTTTCTCTGTTATCTCTCTACCTACAATACAGATAGTCATGAAATTCCGGACAAAATCTATCAATAAAAATATTCTCAAATTTGGGTTCGAGAGACAAAATCTCATCAAATGGGGGTCCGTGGCCCTAATGTGGACTAAATTAGGGGTCCTTGATATGAAAAAGGTTGAGAATCACTGCTTTAGTGAACCTGGACCCGAGTCCCTACCAGCTCCAGCAGACCCTGACCTCTGACCTCCCTGTAGATTCTCCCCATGGGGATCGATAGAAGAACATATTGTTAAATTATGCATTGGAGAATGCCGCCATTAATTCATAACCTCCAGGCACATCGTTCATTTCTATGGGTTTTGGGTAGATGATCAAATCCAAAAGACCTAATCGAAGCAGATTGCCCCCTTCCACAGCATCCCCTCCACTACAGGCTCAGAGTTAATCAATACATGTCATCATATCGTATGGAGGGTAATGTCTAATGCCAGCAGTAGGAGAGAATAAACAAGAATGTGCCTGAAGTCAGTTGTACCTCTGAAAAGCACACATCCCCTTCTTCCTATCTTCCTCCAAACCCCTGATTTTCTGCAATAGAGCTCTCTTAAACCCTTGATTTCCACATTTTGGCCATTCAAACGGGCTAAGAAGCAAACAAACAACTTGCCAAGCTATATTCTGAAAGGCTTACAGCCCCTCAAAAAGGCCGAGGAAACCTTATCTCCTGCCCTTTCTGACGCTATGAGCCGGCTGTCCTTTTCTTTCCCTCCAAAGACGCCGGGACGCGCGAACGGGACGACGGATCCGGTCGCGTTCGGGTCGAAGCGTTTGACCTTTCGCGGGCCCTCGAGCGGAGCCGGGGCCCTCGGACGAGAACGAGAACGAGCGCGGGATAAAGAGCCGCTGGAGCGTCCCGTACGGGCAGAGGAGGGCATTTTCCAGATGAGGTGAAATAAATCCTGCCTTATCCCTCCTCCCGCCCCCTCTCCAGCGGGAAGTCCAAATCCTCGCCCGTTAATTCCAAAGTCAAAGAGCGCGCGCATGACACCGCCACGGGAGGAACGGCCCGAACAATGGCTCCGGCCTCCGCCCGGGCCTGCCGGCACGCTCCGAGTGCTCCAGACAGACATAATAGGGCTTAGCAGCTAGCCGGCATATGATCTTAATACTGCAGTGGTGGTGGTGGGGCGGGGGGGGAGAGACAGCTTTTCGGAACAAGCCAGAGCAGCGGATGTCATCTTGCCTGGCGTAGATACGGCGGATGGCGGCGGAAGACAATAAGCCGATGTTGCGAGAGCTTTAAATCTATTCAGATGGTTTGATTTGGAGGCGGGAGGCGGCAGCAAAAAACGCCGCAATCCGAAAGAAAAGGGAGATAAAATTGGAGCCGCGCAAAATGTTCCTGTTCAATATTGCTATGGGCGTATATATATATATATACGGCTCAGCGTTTTGAATGGATGCTGAATAGGCCCTCTGAGTCTAACCCAGGCGAGAAGAAAACCGAGGTGTTCCCCACCCGCCCGGTGCCAGAAACCCTCCTAGATACAGTCGATGCTTAAAAAAAAAAGCAGATAATTGCATTTAAAAAACGGAGGAGGGGGAAAAAAAGACATTTCTATTTTGCCCCCGACGTTCCCGCAATCCAACAATCTAAATATTCAACGGGATCGCCAGACGGAAAAAAATCATCGGCATCGGGGTCGGAAATGGAACCCCATTCCACAAATGCCCCCACCCCCACCCCCGATGCATTATTCATCCCCGCCGGTCTCATTTTCATAACTGAATTTATGCAAATTGCTACGTAATAATTCATAGGCATTAGAACAGAGGGGGGGACCGCACTAGGTATTTTTGACATCCCGCCGCCCACCAGTCACATCGTGCCATCTCCCCTTTAAACCAGATACACCTTCCAACAGTGATCTCTCTCTCTCTCTCTCTCTCTCCGGTTGGTGGAGGGCCTTCAGCGCAGACGGGATTTGCATATTTGGAATTAGAATAGAGCTGCCGCTGCTATATCAGTCCGCTAAGAATTATGATCTTTATAGGGCTACTGATTAGTTTGGGTTTGACTGATATGGGGGTTTTCTGGTATTTTTTTTATCCTGAAGCTTGCTCATAAGCCAATATTTTGTGCTGATATTCAGTCTCTTTGGGTGGAAAAGCCTCTGAAACAACATCATGGGACACTAAAACTCTCCACTGAAACCCAGATTAAAGCAATTCTTTTAGTGTCAGCTGCTCTTTTAAGGCAGGGTGACTGAGAATTTCCAAAAAAAAAAAAAAACTTTACAAAACTCTACAAAAAAACACTCTGGAAATTGTTTCTTTTGGCAATAACAAAAGATTGAATTCTGTACACTTCATAACTATTTCAAAGATGAAAGAAGTGCACCTACTGTTACGGCGCGCTTCCTTTCTTTGTGTGGCCGCTTTTAGCAATTATCTGAATAAATTGTGTTTCTTTCTTTTAGGAGTGAGAGGGGGGGGGGGGGGTGGGGGGGGGGGAGCTTGGGGCGGCGGTGGGGGGGGGGGGATTAAATTCATTGGGAGCATGTAAAAGGATTAATGTAATAATGAATGTCATAGACTAATGCAAAGGGAGGCCAGGGTTAGGCTGAGTGCTGCCTTCAAGTGCTGTTGGAAATATGGTGATCGCTAACCCTAACCGATCAAAAAGGGGTAAACGCAGGCGGGAAAGTGGGAATTGTGACGTGACGTTTAAGGGGTGTGAAGGAAAAATCGTAAAAACTGACAACTGCCGGTAAAAATGATGTACTCTACTGTTACTGTTTTCTTTATGTGACTAAGAACAGACTAAGATGTGACTAAGATTTCACATCATAAAGGGGTTATTTAACCTGGTGCGTGGTGGGTGTCGATTTCTACGGAAGCCGAGAACGGCCGTGCTTGCAATTATTTTTTTAATGCCGTTATCTGGAGATCACGAGTTAATTATTTCGTTATCTCGAGATAAAAAAAAGCTCGTTTTCTCGTTATCTCGAGAAATCGGCCTTTTGTTTTCTCGAGATAACGAGATAAATTAACCCGTTATCTCGAGAAAAAACAAAAGGCCGATTTCTTGAGATAACGAGATAATTTTTCACGAGAAAACAACTTTTGTTTTCTCGAGCTCACGGGATAATTATGGAGAACTGGAAAATGAGTGTCTGGTTCATTTGATCACATTCATAGGATTCATAACTGAACAGGAAGTCAAGGCATAAATGTGTAGTTTTGTTTGCTGCAGTTACGTTGTTGTCAGTTGTCAAGACGCCATCTCTGCATGCTGGCATGGCTCCTGATCTCTGATAAACATTATAAGTAATAAGAGGAAACGACATTTTGTTTTCTCGTGATAACGGGTTTATTATCTCGTTATCTCGAGATAACAAAGCTCGTTTTCTCGAGATAACGAGATAATTACCTCGTGATCTCGAGATAACGGCATTAAAAAAAATAATTGCGAGGACGGCCGTTCTCGGCTTCCGTAGATTTCTGAGTATGTTGAACTAAGTATGTTATGTTTTTCATGTTATTATAGTATGTAGTATATCTCACACAGCACACTTGTCCATGTGACAACATGCCCCGATGTGGGGTAAGTTGTCACAAGTGGTCAAGTGGTTTTTCATCAGTAATAACTTTTGCTTCCAGTAGATTATTAAAAATGTAATTAGTCATGACCTTAATCTAGCTAGAAACATGTATATTGTATCTCAGTAGTAAGGCACTGCTGAGAAATACACCAATGAGTAAAAAGTGTGACAACATGCCCCGGTCTCCCCTATATTATTTGACATTCTATGTAAGCTAACTACATTACACTGAAATGAAATGTAGTAGATGTAAAATGAAAATGGAATTAAATGTAATTTGATGAAATTAATTACATTCTCAGTGTCCAAAGATCGTACTGAATATTTACATTATTGGATTAAGAGAATCTTAAGTAAATTGTGAATCACAGCTGAAACGGCATTAGGGAAATTCTTGGTATATTTTTACATATTTCTGTTTTCGCTCTTTGTTTCACTCTTGGTTGTCACAACTTTTAGCCAATAGATGAATTGAAACACCCTGGGGGGCAGCAGGGAGACGTAGTGGTTGGAGAGAGCGTCCGGTAAAAAGGTCACATGGTTTGATCCCACCAACGGATTGGTTCATTGGTTCAGCTCTGTTTCACACTGCAAAGTCTCAAGCGAAACATAATTTATTAACGAAAGCCACGCAGGAGCAGACATTTCCTTCCTAAATCAGAATGGACTTTCTTTTGGCATAAACCTCCTTAACCCATAATTCACAGTGTGTTTTAACCCACAATGCACAGTGCTTCCTGCAGTGGGGTTGCATCACGGTCGGCTCACATTCTCCCTCCAACTGAAGCTCAAGAGTTGGTTTGGAAATATAGTGAAAGACTTCCTCTCAACAAGGTTTCTGTCCAATTTCTCTTCAAAATGCAAAAATGATCTCAATTAAGGGATTTCCACTCCAGGGAGCAAAATAGCTGCTAGGTGAGAAAACAACCCAAAATAAAACAACAGCTACAAAAAACTACTTTTGTTACAG
This sequence comes from Centroberyx affinis, assembly GCF_046629955.1. NCBI lineage: Eukaryota > Metazoa > Chordata > Actinopteri > Beryciformes > Berycidae > Centroberyx > Centroberyx affinis. The sequence continues at coordinate 34,042 of NW_027280251.1, forward strand.
GGTGACTTTTGTCGTTGTTATTATTATTATTATTATTATTATTATTATTATTATTATATGCGAGCAAAAATAACCTGAACGCGCCTATAAGTCGTAGCCTAGGATGACCTCCGAAAACAGAAGGCGGAGTTTACGAGGAGACCACGAAGGCAGCATTAATCAAATCCATGCCTTGTTTTCCTGAGCACCGGGGCAGCTCAGCAAGCTGGACGGAGTTAGACGGACTAAGACTTCATGTTAAAAAAATAAAAGCCTAAAAAGGTGTCATTTTTGAGAAAATAATAGGCTACACTTTGGGGTGTAAAGAACAGCAAAAAACGGACGAGAATGTATAGATACTTACATAACGATATGGAATCATTATATTAACTATGGAATGAAGCTCTAGGTTTACAAAGATAATAAAAGATTATTGTGTTATGGTATGAAAGAGTACCCTGTGGACAGGTAAGTCAAAGGCTAGGGTCTTTTAAGGGGATTTTTATTTATATTGGTGGATGTTTGCCTTATGATGACAGTGACTGGAAGCTTATAGTTTACCTACATTTTATTTATTTGAACAGCAACAGACACATTTTAATTTACTACAGATTCCTCCACAAATGCATTCTTTTTCACTTTTGGTGCTTTGTAAAAGCGTTGTGAACACGTTCATCCCGACGGTTTTATTTTGAAGGTCGAGAGCGGAAGTGCTGTATTGTATTGTTTTTGACTTGACGCATGTGGGATTCAGAAAGGGAGGCAGAGGAGGAAAACGGCGAGGCAAGGGAGGACGGTCGGCGGTACCGAGGGTCACAGGGATGTACAGTAAACACAGGCAGAAAAATGCCCAAATATCACCGGCAAAATGTGGACGTTTGCTCATTTTTCTTTCTTTTCTCATGCTGAACGGCATACTGGAAAGAGCCAGCGGAGACACTGGAGAACAAGGTATGGAAAAGAGCCGACATGCTGTAAAACTTCTCTTTTTTTATTATCTACCAGTTGCTTGTACGCGCGCGGGGGGTTACGGATAAATATGTATAGCTACTGTTGAAAGGTCTAATATTTGTCTGCTAATGTAACATTAGATTTTTTTATTTGAAGCTGGGATGTTTGGTGTAATTCCAGCATTGAAACTTTCCTTACAGTGGTCAGCCTCCCGATACGTTCCGTTCACTGTTGTATGGAGAGAGGGATGCGTGAAATTCCAATCAAAAAATTGTCAATTTTATGCCACCGCGCTTATCAGGCAGAATTACTTACCTGGTAGAATATGACTTAAGACCATTCCTGCATATTTTAGATTCACTCTTCAATTCGGCATACATGCAATACAGAAAGCAGCACCCTTTTCAATAAAAAATTCAACTTTTATAACTGGTTCTCCTGTTATTCCCACTATCCTTTCCCACTAAAACACACGGTGGCTGAGGGGGCAGCAAGTAGCGTGAACCAATTCTAAAAGTTGAGATTTTGTTGAAATAAAGTGCTGATTTTGGGGTCATCTCCATGCCGAATTTAACAGAAGAACCTCCAGATTCATAAAATGTCGCAAGTCTTGTTTTACAAGGTGTGTACATTTGCCTAGAAGCAAGGAGGATTCAGTTTTCAGATTTATAATGGAGTTTTGCGTGACATGTCTTTTCGTCTAAGAAAGAACGGCACGTAGGCTGTAGAGGCTGGCTTTCCTTTTGGTGAACCAAAACATTTTTATTCTTGATTTAAAATCAAAGTTTTTACATTTGTTGTAGATTGTGGACCATGAAATAAAAGCGTGAAACACAGTCAAAGCTAAGATTAGCTGTAGCAGTGATTTATACATATTTTTCCCCAGACTACAGAATCCGGTCTGACCTCCTTGTGTGTTGTCCATAAAAGGCAGAGTATTAAGAGAAACGTTTGAGTTGTGCAATACAGCCGTACAGTCCAGTGCAGTACAGTACAGTACAGTACAGTACAGTACAGTAGGCCTAGGCTATAGTAGCCAACATTGTCTTGCCACAGCCATGCCAATTATTTAAGAAAAAGTGAATTTGTCTTTTTTTAATTACTTATTCTTCTCTTTTGGTGTGAAACAGTCCTGCTGAAAATTGCTAATGGCACTTTCTGGAAAAGCTTCAGTAGGGCCTGTCTAATTACTTGGCTTGGACTCCTGCAGGCTATATCTGAAATGACCTGAAAGGAACTATAAAAATTGAATTGAATGTATTCCGCAATGCCCCATTCCCAGCAAGCCAAAGTTAAACTTGTCTGATAACGGCTGGTACATCATCCTGACTACTGTCATGTGGATTTAACTGCCCTGGGGCAAAGTGAGACTCCAACAAAGCCCCCTATTCACAGAAAGAAGCTATCTGGAAGAAAGTTAATGTGGTTAACAACTCATGCATGCTTCGGCTTCTTGACGAATTTCATCATCACACAGTCAGCTCCAGCTTCACAGAACACAAACACAAATCAAGCTTTAATTAAAAATGTCCTATTCATTATTAGACGATAGTTTAGGCTAAATGGAATCACCGATGTAAAGTAATACAACGTGATACTTCATTATTGATCCCTGTAGGGGAATTCTCTCCGTTTAATGACTTTAGCGACACGGCTGTTTATCAGAAACAGTATTGCCTAAGCACAGTAAGCAGTATGCAAAATGTGAATTTCCAAAAACCAATAAGAGTTTATACATTAAAGCCATATTGAGATGATTTGAAAACATGCACCACAACAACAGTATAGAATCATCAGTACCTTTTAACAACCTGAAACAGTTCATAAGGGGCATATTGAATAGTCTAGTAAGTGTGTGTGTGTGTGTGTGTGTGTGGAGGGGGGGTGTCTTCTGGTGAAAGTCGAGATGAAATGAAAAATGCATTTTTAACCCTTTTAGATCACATCCCCGGTCATATTGTGCACCTATTTAACAATATATGCCAAAAAAAAAAATACAAAAATTCAATTTCTTTGTATTCTTATATCAAAATCCAATCATGTTTTCTTCTTCTTCTTCTTCTTTTCTTCTTGTGCTAACCCAATAATATCATGACATCCACCCATCAATCATTCTTCAACCTCTAGCTAGCCACACCGGTCATATGAAACCGCACTTCACCGTTTCTGGGTCATAGTAGCTGACAGCGTGTTTGGATATCAGTGGGCAAAAACTTTCCAAAACAATGTGGCTGAGGTCTAATTCATTCATCTCTCCCTTGTCCTCCTCCTGATCTAACAACAGGAGAGGGAGGTGTGTGTGTGTGTGGAGCCAACAGTCCTCTGTGGCTCTGTTTCTCTCTAAGCCCCGCCCACTGTTTAGCGGGCCAATCAAATGCGAAGGGTTTGATTTAAATCCCTCCTGTAACTGTACACCGCTCAACTGTTCCGTTTCACCGGGAAATACGTCACAGGACAGAAGCTAAAGACGCTCTAACTTCCGTTTCAGTGGGACTTTAGAGGACAGTCTCTCTATCTCTCTTATCTATAACCAAACATTGAATAGACGTAGCGTATATCCTGTTTTCTTCTCCTCCTGATCGTCGGTTCCACTGGGCTGATTACAGTCACAAGGACCGGAAATGAAGGCTGACCTTCCATGTGACCTCTGACCCCCAACCCCCCCCCCCCACCCCCCCCCAGGGGCTCATGACAGTCAGGTCAGGCCTGGTCTTATCAGCCACAACAAAAGTCAAAAGTCAACGCTTGTTGGTGTTTAACTTTTTTTCCAGAGGGTATTTTTTTGCTTTAATATGATTTTTAGGGGCATTTTGGTTCTTTTCTGGGTTCTTTTCCATTTGTTTTAGTTGAAATCATAACATACCACATGCCACACACTTCCTTCCCACTGTTGGATTGTGCTGTTTTGCTTTATCTGTCCACCACCAGTCCATCTTCCACCTCTCCGTTGTTTTTTTTTTTTTTTTTTTTGTACCATATTGATTGTTTCATCTTTTGTTGCTGCAATCATTTGTGTGGGGTCGGCATTTTCTTCTGCGGTGCACCGATCGATCGGCCACCGATCATAATCGTCCGATAAACATTCTAAATAGGTCATCATCTGTGATCAGCTGATCGCCGTCTCAGCTGCCCCATCAAAAAAAAAAAAAAAAAAAAAAGTTCACATTTTCCGGGTTGAGGAAAGCGGTCAAATGTAAGCCATAAAACTGAATGAGCCAATTTGCATCAGTCAGCAGCAGGTTAGTGGCGTAGGCTTGTCATCCATCTGCCACTGACAGTTTGATCTATGCTCAGAGATTAGAAGCAGGTTAATGTATTGGACAGCAGGCAGAGCCTACGCTCCTGCAGTGAACAACCTCTCAGGCGTTGGTGAGTAAGCACCTCAGTCATCAAGCACACGCTAACATGTAATTACTTTGTTTGGATAAAGCCTGATTTATGTACACAGCAGGCAGCCATGAGAACAGTCTGTGAAAGACAGTATTATACTGGAACTTTACTACTTATGCTTGATATACTTTTACGTGATGTGCCTTTATCAGTGGTGGAAGAAGTACTCAGATCTTTTACTTCAGTATAAAAATACTCCGTTACAAGTAAAAGTCCTGCATTCAAAATGTTACTTAAGTAAAAGTACAAAAGTATTAGCATCAAAATGTACTTAAAGCAACAAAAGTAAAAGTAGTCATTATGCAGAATGGCCCATTTCAGAATAATACAGTATATATTATATTATTGAATTATAATTATTGATGCATTAATGTGTAAGCATCACTTTAATGTTGCAGCTGGAAAAGGTGGGGCTGATTTCCACTACTTTATATACTGCTGGGTAGCTTACAGTAATCTATAATAATAATACATCACAATTTATTAGTTGATTATATTTTGTATTAATAATCTGAATCTGAAAAGTAACTAGTAACTTAAGTTATCAAATAAAGGTAGTGGAGTAAAAAGTACAATATTTCCCTCTGAAATGTAGTGGAGTAGAAGTATAAAGTAGTAAGTAAAGTATAAGTACCTCAAAATTTTACTTAAGTACAGTATTCCAGTAAATGTACTTAGTTACATTCCACCTCTGGCCTTTATTAGTAGACAGTCTGGGTAAAAGGCTTCATTTCAGTCCGGCTTCAGGTTGCGTACTCGCTTGTTTCCTGATCAAACTCTGTTCATTTTTCGTGTCCAGAACACACCGGAAAGAATCGGACACACTGGATAGACTCCTACAAATCACCTACGGTGGTCCACGGGGGACAATAGACCTCTCAGAGAACAGGGTGACATGTAAAAAAAAAAAGGGCACTCCTCATTTTTAATTACATGGGCATCGTTTCAAGAGCGTTTTTGACCCTGAGCTCTCATTAATTTCTGACCCTGCCTGGGTGAGTTCTGGGGTCGAGCGTCAGAGCAAATTCTCAGTTAATTTAACATGATATGTTTCCAGTGTTTCCTCTGTAGTTTTATGCTGTGGTGCTTGGGGGGGATCACTCTAGTTTTGTCCAATATCTGTCTCTGTTTGGGCCAAAGTTATGTTTCAAGCTGAGGTTGTATAGTGCTAAAAATGTTTTTTTAATCTAAATAAAATCATTACTTCTAAATGTTCATGTAATTTTGCCCAAATTTGTCCATAATCATATGTCTAGAACACATAATCGTGAACTGATGCTTCACTCTAGCGAGCTAGCTAGCTCAGTGGGGGAGCGTATCTATGTTCCCAGGGTCCTGTGTTCCCCAGATTTATATGGCACATAATGGGAACATGACAAAGGGTCCTATGTTCCCAGGGTCCTATGTTTAACCCTCACCCTAACTAACCATATTAAGCGAATACAGAGCTGGGGAACATCTTTTTCAGGTTCCCATTATGTGCTATATAGAGCTGGGGAACATAGGACCCTGGGAACATAGGACCTTGGGAACATAGGACCCTGGGAACATAGGACCCTGGGAACATAGGACCTTGGGAACATAGGACCCTGGGAACATAGGACCCTGGGAACATAGGACCCTGGGAACATAGGACTTGGGAACATAGGACCCTGGGAAAGCACATATGTATAACTGGGGAACACAGGACCCTGGGAACATAGGACCCTTTGTCATGTTCCCATTATGTGCCATATAAATCTGGGGAACATAGGACCCTGGGAACATAGGACCCTGGGAGAGCACATATGTATAACTGGGGAACATAAGACCCTGGGAACATAGGAATGACTCCAACTGAAGTTAGCAGCTAAAATATTTTAGGCTACTTCAGGTGACGTTACACACCAACAATCTGTCACACTTTTCTCCATGCATTAATTTGTTTGTCGAGACCTTTATAAGCTGACAGAGATGAGTCATATGATTCAGGAAATCCCAACACAGCCATAATAATCCTCTCTTCCATCTTCCATTTAAAGACCAAGTGGTACTATGAACAGAAACTTCATGCCTGGGACAATTTGAGAACTGGATTGTCATGGCGTGTGCAAAGGTTAGGACCGGATCTCTAGTTCTCTATCTCACAAGAAGCCCTAAACCTCATGGAGGACGATTGTTTTTTTTCCTCACACAACCGAGGTGACACGGCAAACTGCGGTGTACCAAAAGTTTTTCTCAGGTGACGAGGGAGAAAAGTCCCAGACCAGCTGAGTTTCTTATAATTATAAGGAAACTCTAATTATGATTTACCCCCCAAAAATTCGAGGGGGGTCTGGCTGCAGAGCTCCACTGTCAGGCCCGCTCCACGCTCAGGCCTCTTCTTCATCAGTTATTTTGAACTCCCAGTTCCCTCTCAAGCTGAAGTTCCATGAAACTCGCCACAATTTCATTTCCTTGTCTTGTCGCTGAAACGCGTTTTCTTTTCAAAATAAAAGCCCCGCGAGGCTGCCACAAAAAGCACGGTTGTGAGCGGTGAAATCTCCCTAATTAATGATTTAGAAAAATGTTTAAGGGGACAATGTAGGCTATTTCATTTGGGGATAGTGCTAACCGGAACAATAGAAGTTGCAGGAGATATCTCATCCTTCCCCTCCGTTTCCAGCTGATGTTTTCATTAATTTTGTTTACTGCTTGTTTTCATTCGTTCATGCATACGCTTAATTATTCACACGTACAAAAGATTAGATTAGACACATCATTTCAAACAAAAACATTGATTAACCGACGTACAACAACGTCGGATTGCGTCATTAAAATTAGAAAAAGATAGTAGTGGCACTGTCCTGACAGCGGAGGTAAAGAGCAATTTAAAAAAAAAAACGACAATGAAGAAGAACGTTGGGCTGCGTCATTAGAATGAGAGAAGAAGAGACCTGAGCGTGGAGCTGGCCTGACTCCTGGGCCTGACTGCGGAGGTCTGCAGCCAGACCCTTTTGGAAAAAGTCAGACATATTGCAATTCCGATCATCAATGTAAGGCTACCTGGCAGAGAAGTAAATCCACCTAACTGTAGAATAAACGTTGCGCTTAGGGCTGCAACTAACGATTATTTTCATTGTCGATTAATCTGTTGATTATTTTCTCGATTAATCGATTAGTTGTTTGGTCTATAAAATGTCAGAAAATGGTGAAAAATGTGGATCAGTGTTTCCCAAAGCCCAAGATGACGTCCTCAAATGTCTCGTTTTGTCCACAACCCAAAGATATTCAGTTTACTGTCATAGAGGAGTAAAGAAACCAGAAAATATTCACATTTAAGAAGCTGGAATCAGAGAATTTTGACTTATTTTTCTTAAGAAAATTACTCAAACCGATCGATTATCAAAATAGTTGGCGATTAATTTAATAGTTGACAACTAATCGATTGATCGTTGCAGCTCTAGTTGCGCTGTTACCATGGAATTTTTTATCAACGGCGGAGTAATATTCACAGTGATGAGGGAGGCAGTTTTCATTTGAGCAGGGCTAGGTGTGCTGTTATGCTAATCCGAAGCACGGTTAGAACGCTATTCGCCAAATTACCATGTTTGGATGTCTCTCCCGTAAGGCTCGGGGAAACTACAGGGGTGGATGTTGCCACGGAGGAAACAAATCCATACACAAAGACAATCTCATTCTTACGTCTGAAACAAAATTGAATACAAATGGAATCCAGGACTTTGGCAGGAGCGATAAACAGGCAGTCTAATCACACACACACCCGAGCTCCTGTATTCCATACATGGCCCAAGTCTACACAGACATCTGAAAGGGAGAGTTAGAGAAAAAAAAAAAAATCACAATTCAATTTTCCTCTCCTCTCTCTCTCTCAGGCTTTAACTAATGCATTTGAATCAGGAACTCTCAGATACTATCAAGCGGCTTTTTATGCCCGAACCCTCTCGGAGCGAGCCGGAGCCGTATCAGCATTTCTTTTCGTTTCTTTCTCCGTTTTTGTTGTCGGGTCAAGCCGGGGAGCCGACTGCCGTCTCGCCCACAAACCAAAATTGACTGACGGGTTCTTTTGAAATCTTTTTTTTTTTTTTTAACACCGGCCGCTTCTCGCCTTAAGGTAAATATATATCTCGGCGGGCAGCGTATTTTACCTTTGGTAAGAATTGACGGGAATCCTAATTCGTTCTGAACGTTCGTTTTTTCGGAAGCCGCGTGGGCGGGGTTCGCTTTATTCGACGCGGTTCGGTCGATTTTTTCCACTCTGAATGGCGAGCTCAGGCAGTCACAGAGGCTTCTGAAAGGGTTTCGGATCGCTGAAATTCCCGGTGACATACCTGCACTCACACACTCGACCCTGTAACGTTCAGATTAGGTGGCTGGTGAATGGCGCTGCCTGTCAGACGGGCCCGTACGTTTATGACGACGGAGCCCGGCGTCCTCTATAGTCACCGTTTTTGGGTTAGTACATCATTCTGTTGACATCTGAATCGGGGCTTCTGTGTGAACGCTCACCTTGGATTAAAGGCACAAAGGTTTGTAACATCAAATCCTGCGCTCTGGTAAAAAAAAAAAACCTCGGCTGCTTCCTTTTATCAACATGCTCCTCACTCTTCCTGATCGCTCTCCATGTCGGGTTTGTCACACTCAGATTTATCATCAAGAGGTGAAAAAAACTCTACAGCACTTTTTTTTCTCCACCTGGGATTCGAAGAACTCCGCGCTCAGCAGTTTTCTCCGCGATGTCTGCCTGCCACACGGCCCGTTTACCGAGGGCCGGGCCACATGCTTTTTGCGGTGCGAGGCCTGTTCTCCGAGCGTGGGCTGGGGGGGGGGGGGAGCGGACTGGCTGCTCGGTCGGCAGAACCGTTGCGTCTCAACCTCCGAACGGGCAAACTTCCATTACCGCCACGTTCCCGACGGTCACCTCTTCACACCGCCTCGTTTTTCCGAGCGGCCGGGGTCGCACCCTCGAAGAATTCTCTTTGTTTGAAATGGAGCGAGATTGCGTGGTCGTTATTCGTAAAAGAACGCCCACAAAGTCACATACCGCGGAGAGAGAGGCCCTTTTCCGGGGTCCGCTGTGTGGGCTCCTTTTCATTTTCCCAGTGTTATGTTTATGCTTTTCGCGTGACCATGTGTGTAGGTGGAGGGGTTCAAGAGAGTGATCTGTTTCTGAAAGCTTCCTATTAGGATCCAACGCTGCCAGCGCTCCGTGCCAGGATGTGGTGTAATTCAGCTCCACAGAAACTTCTACATTTCTAACCTCTTTCGTGCTGAATTGAAAACGAGCCCCTTCTTACACAACAGATAATTGAGCTGCCTTTTTTCTTTTCTTTTCGCGAGAGCAAAGTGTCAGATGCTATTAAATGATGACACATCTTACAGGAGAATAACAGTGTCATTTAGAGTTGTATTCCATTTACAACTTTCTACACTTTCTAGTTTACATTTTCCCCCAAGACACCCTAAATACAAGTTTAGAATCCAACGTGTTTTTGAGGGATTATATTTCCTGGCGGAGGCTTCCATTTCTTCCTGTGGGTGTCAGGTGATTGACAGAAAGCAGAGCGTATCGTAAAGCAGCGTTGATAAGGAAACACTCAACTCGGCACAAGGAAATAATGCGACCAAACCAAATGAAGGCTTCGTGTTTACGGTGATGGATTATCTCACTCTGTGGAACTTGTTTATCATACTGTACAAAAAGAAAATGGGAGCAAATGGCTTGTTCTGAAGGGAGGAAGACAAGTCCACATATCTCCAACTATGCTGACTGTGTGCAGAGAGCAGCAGGAAGAAGGGGGAGGGGCAACCTAGACTATTGGCACAACCTTTAAGGTGACTAGAGAATCAAAATGACCCCATTGACATTTTTTATGGAGTAAGCCATGTGCTCGATCTTTGTTTGAGGCGGCACTCTCTTCTGTCAGTCAACCTCAACCTGTCAATCAAACAGTGTGGGCGGAGCTTGGAGTTTCTCTCTTCTTTGTCTGTTCAGCCATGCTGGCTGTCGCTGCTCATGCTAACCACCCAGTTCTTCTTCTGTTTATTCCAAACCGGAAACGTGAAAAGCGTCACTTCTTTTCACCGTGAATCGCTATTCTGTTATATCAGTCGGTGATAGAAAGAAGCAAAACCGACGTTTATTTATATTAAAATTTTGCTGATTATTACTTTAAGCTTTTCATCGCTGTGAATTTTGCACTGTAGCATTGCATCTGGTTATTATTCCACTGGACTCTCTCTCTCGCTCTTACTCTCTCTCTCTCTCACACACACACACACACACACACTAACACAGAAGGTGGCTCTCTTATTCCTGCGGGTATGAGGGAAGGTGTGTTCCCTTTAACAATCATCAGCGCGGAGATAGAAAACCACTTTCCCCTCAGAGAACACTTTGACTGATGCGTCTCGCCACCTCCAGCCCGTGGAATAACAGAGGGAAGGGAGAAGGGAGAAGGAAAGGAAACTCATTCGCCGAGCACCTCATTAAGATCGGGACGAGCTTAGGAGTCTTTGAACTGCGAGAGAGTGATCGAGAGAGAGAGAGAGAGAGGTGAGGAGGGAAAGATATGAAGTCGGCGGAGATTTTGAGGGCTATAGGAGCTATAAGAGAAGAATAGGGCGGTATGGTGGAACCAATGGAGTGTAGGAGGAAAGGGAAGTAGGGGGTGGCACTCCAACGCTTAGTCACGCTAGTTCATCACCTGTTCCTACTGCCTCAAGGCCCTTAGGGCTTTTTCAAACCTGTAGTCCGTTTGCTTTAGTCCAAATCAGGCTTTTTTCCATTGGTACGGGTACATTTCACATGGCGAAATTTCAAGAAAACCATAATTTAGCTGCAAAAGCCAAGCGGGAGCAGTCATTTCTACCATTGGCCGGAAATTTGGTGCCAGCCAGACTTTCTTATGGGGTAAATCTTGTCCTTAAAGGCCCAATATGTAACTTTTCCGCATTAAAATGTCTAAAAACGACTAGACCTTTGTTATATATTTTGTTGAGTTGTGTACTTACCTTATCCCAAATGTTTCCAACAATTTTCAAACCTAGAGAAACCCGTAATTTTAATCAAGGTAACGGTGCTTTTCATTTGGTCGCCTGTCATATCCGTCATATCCCTTTTACCCCCTGATCATCTTGTGCGCATGCGTCGGCGTTGTGGTTGTCCGCCAAAAGTGTTTCTACTGGTTTTAATCACCGGGTCCGTTTGTTTTGGAGAGGAGGAGAGCTCTGCGGATAATTCGGCTCCCGGTAAAAAAACACCTGAACGATGAACACTGAAGGAATCCTAACCGGGAGAAGCTGACTGCAGAGCGCCGTCTGTCTGAGAGAAACCGTCTGGCAATGGTGGTTGTTTAACAATGAAGACTACAACTCCCATGATCCCACGCTACGTCATCAAACTCCGTCTTTTGTGATTGTTTTGATTGAGAGACCCCTAGCGGCAGAGAATTACATATTGTGCGTTTAAAGCAATAGTTCGCACAAAAATGAAAATTTTGTTGTTATGTTTTCACCCTCATGTCAGTCGAAACAGAGAAACGGAGAAAGTTTGTATGTCCACATAACACATAGCGAGTGTCGGTCTTCTCTGAAACAATTGTAGTGAACAGAAGCTGGTTCTTAAGGGTTCCAAAAAGGGCAAAAAATGACCAGAAAATTAATCCAAACAGTTTGTGCTGATCCAAATGTTCTGAAGCCAAACAATTGCGTCCAAAAGACCTAGATTTACACCAGTATTTAGTACAAGTCCTCACTAAAACTGTTGTCGACGTGAACATGTGACCTTTCCCCCTTTCCGTGCGAACGGATTTGTAAACCGTTTCACAATCCGTTCGCATAAATGCTAAATTACACATAAAAGCTGTGAAACTCCAAAAACACAAAGCTAAATCAATTTAACTAATTTCACTATCGTTAAATCTGCCGTTAAATCTAGATACCATTGAACTTACTTGGTGGATGTGGTCACCGCGGTCCATGCAAGGCGGGTCCATTCGCTGAAGAACAGAAGAGTGCATGTAGCCGTGTGCACGGATTTGTAAACCGTTTCACAATCCGTTCACACAGATTGTGAATCCGAGGGCACGGTTCAGAAATCCGTTTGCACAGTTTACAAATCCGTTCGTACGGATTTACACATCAAGTTTTTTTTTTCTACCATGTGACCCCTAGAGGGGCTCCGTACATTTCTGCGTCCATTTGTGGCTTGGTGGTGTATTTTTCTTATTCCTGCAGATAAATGGCCAAACGACATGATATCATATCAAGATATTTCCAGCACAGCTACAATGGAGTTTGATAGAAAAAGCAATCGAAAACATCAATGGTAAATGTCAGGTTTTGGTGTTAGTCCCTCACCCCCTATCGCTCTCTCCACCTACATGTACAACCCCCAGCTGAATACACGTAGGAAATCAGTAACTGAAGCAGAAATAGACGAGGCAGGTTGAGGGAAAGTAAATTACGACACTTCATCACAAAACAACATCACAGATTGATTAGATCTGACAGTGGCAGAGTATCCGATGTGATGATTTTTCCTTTAACCCGTAACTCACAGCGTGTTTAACCCACACTGCAACAGTTACATGGGTGAAGAGTTGGGTGAAAGCAGTTATCATAAACAGCTGTAGCAAAAGTTCTGAATAGAAATTGCATGTGGATTAGGCCTATAGGTTATCATAATACATCACAGTGTGCGCAATCTCCCTCAAATCGTGATAACATTTTTAGTCGATGACAATATACGATCATCATATCACCCAGCCCTACTTGTTGGTTTTTTATTGTGACGTGTGTGATGTGTAATTAAGACATGTCCGACAGCGCTTGAATCGAATCCGTCAGCCCTCAACCGCCAGCTTCCCTTCTCTACCTTCACCAACATAGAATCATCCGTCTCTCCTCCCACTTGGTTGCATCGTGAACAAAAGCAAAGCCGAGGTTGCGATTTTCTTTGTTTCGTAACATAGACACGAGGTGAGCATAGCGGTATTTACCACGGGACCTGGCAGACAGTGGCAGAGTGAATCCGAGTGCGTTCGCTCAGTGGAATTCTTATAAGTAATTTTGCTTTTTAAATCAGAACGCCGCATCAGGAAAACAAGCTATTTCCGAGGCATTTACTTGCAGATGTTGATAACATAACTGATTTGATTCAATTTGGAGAATGCATTAAGAGTTTCTGACGTGGCCTGCCCCTCTCGTAGTGGCAGCCGCTGCTCTGTATGCGTCCCGGCGAGTTTGGGATAAATTTGACCGAATGTTTTTTTCCGAGGTAATAGTTCAATAACCCTTCAATTTTTTGCGAAAAAGTGACAACCCTCTATCGCTCTTTTCTCTTCCCTGTCGCGGGGGAGTACAAACTTTCCCACCGCCGTGCCCGATTTCACAAAAAGTCCCCGAAGTAAAGTGGGTTAAGCCAAAAAAACCCCAAAAAACCCAAAACATTATCTATTCACATTCAACCTGCCGTCGCAGTTCTCCATCACTCTATGCTGGGCGTCCCACCCCAGGGGGAAAGAAGGGACAAAGATAGGGGGAAAAAAAAAAACGAAAACTGACATGGAATTCGGCACGTGGAACGGGATTGGGCAGGCGTCTCTCTCGTCCATTAACGCATCGTTATCCGGGATAAAAGACGGTAATAGGCCGAAGAGGGGTGGCTTCACATCCGATAGCATCTACCAGCTGATTGCCCCCCCCCCCCCCACACACACACACTTCTCTTTGTCTTTGTGTCTCCCTAGAGAGCTCTTTCCAGTTCCTCTACAAAGTGAGTCCAGACAGTCATTTCTCAAAAAGATAAAGTATTTGGCGTGTAGTATTCCTCTTTCTCCACCCCCCCCCCCCCCCACACACACACACACACATCTTCTCTCTTTCTGTATCTCTCAGCTGCTGGAGTAGCTGTCAGATATAGATCACCCCCCCCCCCCCCCCCCCCCATCCTTTTCTCTCTCTCTCTCTCATTGTTTTTTTTTCCCCTAACACCCTGCAGCGATGGCTTGCCGGGCGAGCGCCGGGTGTGAAGCCTTGCGAGCGTGAATCCTCCGGCTTTCTCTCTCTCTCTCTCTCTTTCTCTCTCTCTCTCTCTCTCTTGATGTCGGCTGAGAGAGTCCCTCAGGGTCCGCAGAGGAAAAGAGAGTGCGGGGAAAAAAAAAGTGAGAGTGAGAGGTGTGTGTGTGTGTTTGTGCGAGAGGCATGGAGGAGAGAGGAGGAGTGGTATGAAATCAGCGCTGAGAGAGAGAGAGAGAGAGAGAGAGAGAGAGAGAGAGAGTGTGAAGAGTGTTAGTGTGTATGTGACAGGGGGGGAAAGGAATGACAATACAAAGAGAGAGTATCAAATAAGGACAGAGATAAGACTGCTGGTATGTGTGTGTTGGTGAGTGAGAGCAGGGATTGAGACAGTGTAGAGTGTATTCAACCAATATTGGTCTTTGACAGCCTATACCAATGTCTTTGTCTTTTTTTGATTGCTAGTAGGCTGTGCTAATACTCAATATCTTTAAATATTAACATTTTCATGGCAAAAATTCCAATCATTCAGACTTATATTCTTGTCAGGGTGGAAAAGCCTCTGAAACAGCATTTAGACCATCATGGAACCGTAAAACTCTTCACTGAAACCCAGGATGATGATGAAATATATCATGCGTACTTGTTGGGAATCCAATCCAAAAAGTCCCATTCGAATTAAATCTAGAATAAATATTAGGGATGGGACGATATGCTTATCTCACGATACGATTCGATACGCGATATGGGATTCACGATTCAATACAACCACGATACGATGTGATAAATATATAAGTCTGACCGTGCAGAATTATGTTTCTTTCTGGGCCACGAATCGTTCTAGCGACGGCATTGGCTCGCTAGAATGTAAACAACAATTTAAAAATGTCGTTACAAAGTGCAAATAATATAATTCAGATGGAGAGCTTGAGAAATTGTGATGGTCAAGCCGTCTCATTTGTGATTACTACAGCAGAATAAAATGGAGCTGACATCGCGATTCAACATTTTTGTATTGCTGAACGATTTTGAAAAAATATCTAATTGCGATTATTTTGACTGATATTGCAATTGCGATATGATTTGCGATATTAGAGGGAATGATAATTTTTACATCATTATTCTCATTTTCATTGAAAAACGTATTCAAAATGATTATGGTGTGATTTTTGCGGGGATCTGTACCAAACAAAGATGTTTTCTTAAGTCTGTAGAATATGATGTGTAGGCCAGGACATCTCTGCAGCACCACAAAATTTACTTTAAAATGGTATTTTGACACATTTCGCCAAATATTGCGCCTCCTGCGATTTGAAAATTGCAGTAGGCCATATTGCGATTTCGATAAAATTTTGATTAATTGTTCAGCCCTGTATCGCGATATATTGAATTTCGATATATCGTCCCATCCCTAATTAATATGTAATCAATCAAACATGGCCCGGCCCGTATGTGATTTTAAACAAAAGGCCAATATCAGCCCCATATATGGTCAAACCGATATACTGTATATTGGTCTATTCCTATGTATGAGTGAGAGAAAAGATTGAGTGTGAACATTTCCACACGCTCAGTGTTTTTGATTTCTCTCCCGGGTTCCACAGCGGTCGGCCACATACGGCTCTGAGTCGCCGTCGGGGGGAAACGGCGGCCCGGGACGCGGCAGCTGGTCCGTCTGCCCATTTCATGCTCCCTAAAACGAGACGTTACATTTACAATCTGCACTGTCCAAGCCCATTCCCGTCTGTGAAACCGAAGCGGGGTGGGGGGGGTGTTTTCTTTTCTTCAGGGACCCGCGGTGAGGGATGGCTCCTTCTGAGGGAAGTGCTTCAACACAGACGGAAAAGCAGCATTTTTTTTTTTTTTTTACTTATGCTTTTTATGGTAATAGCGTGTATTTATATTTTTCAAAGTGCCACTCTGCTATTGACGCATGCTTTTCAAGTCAAAACCCTGTTTGCTGTGGCTGTCGTCTCTAGATAAAGAGGAGAGGATAGTCTGAGTTGCAAAAACACAGGTTGGTCTTGTACACTTGTCACTGCAAGTATTAGAAAGCATTCCTATGTGGTAATAAATTTAACTGTTTTTAGCCTATTTACAAAATAGTAAAATCAAGGCGATTTGGGCCTTTTGAAATGTAAATGATTTCCCAGCTAATTTTGTTTTCTCTAATCCTCGGACACTATTAAGCTTCCAACGAACATAGAAAGCGTAGCCGGGGATGCAACCGGTTTTGCGTTTTAAGCATCTTAGAATTAGGGATGAATCACATGGACTAAATTCCCATTGAATAATGGGAATTTAGGAAAAAAAACAAGCTTGAAACAATGTGAAACCGATAGTGTGGAAATAAAGATTTTTTTTTCTCTCAGAGCGCTTCACTCCTTTTCCGGAGTTATTTGAAGTTTCACAGTTTTTTCCCGGGTCGCTGAGGTGTCTAAACTAGGCGGAGGAAATGAGTCGGAACCCCCTGCGTCAATTAAAACTGTAATCATGTGTCATGTATTTCTTTATTTGCTGGAGTATTCTCAAGATGTTCGATTGTTCTAATTACTTGTATTATCTTCAATCATCCTCTGCTAGTCTTATTCTTATCTATATTCTACTCTTTGCTGCTTCAATGACTCAGTTTCCTCTTGGGGATCATTGACGTTTCAGTTAATCTTATCTAATCTAACTAAAGATGTTCCTCATTTGACTAAAAACTGTTTTTGTTTGTCAAGCCATTTACAGTTACCGAGTATACTCCAGTGTCTCAAATTTCTGATCTTTTCATATAAATAAGTTACCGTTTTGCTACTCTCTATCACCAATTGACACATTACAATAGTGATTCAACCTCATGAAAGCTTTTATATTTGCTGTTCTAAACACTCGGTGTTGGGTAGCTGTTCCTTGGTGTTGTGCCAAAATATGTTTCCCCTCCAAAATGTGTTTCCCGTGGTGGTGTGTCTTGATTTCACACCAGGGAAGAAAGTAACATCTTTTCAATTTTTGTGGATTGTTTTACTATCGCTGGCTTTTCAAACAGTAAAACCTAAAAAAAAAAATTCCAACAATGACAGTAGCCTACTGAACGCAACCTAGCTAGATGCCTCACAATGAATGGAGATCACTCTTGTTTATGATCTTATTATCTTAAACCACAAGCGTCTATTGATTGTAGAAACAAGTTGTCAGGCTAAACATTAGTTTGTCATTTATTAAGCACATTTTCCTCATGATAATTTCCTTAGGGGATACAAATTTTGGCGTAACACTGGGAAAAGTGATGCATTTTATGTTTGTGGCAGCAGCAACTGCTGTTTAAACAGAAGTGGGTAGTTAGCATGAGCGATAGCCACCATGACTGAACAGACAAAGAAAAGAGAAACTCAAACTGCATCAACAGGAAATCCAAGCTCCGCCCACACTGTTTGATTGACAGGTGACCTCTGGGAAGTGCAGTGCAGAAACACCGCAGCAATGAGCACTTAGCCCCAAAAATGGAAAATAATAAAAAAAAATAGCACAGCAATAACCACTTAGTAAGAAAGATGGAGACAAAATCCAAAAGTAATGAGGTCTGACTCATACTTTGGGTATCTTCACAGGAAGCACACAGGGAAATAACGGTGAAGGAGAGATGTCCTACATATGCTTCAATAACACACTTCTGATTACATCCTGTCCCACATTTTCATTTTACCATTTAAGAAAAACACATATATCCATCCATCCATCCATCCATCCATGAAGTCCTCACATTTGACATCTTTTGGTTCCATTCAGTCAAACCTGAAAGCAGAGGTTCAGAATGGGTATGAGAAAGCAAAAAGATTCCTCTAATCAGCTGGGCACTTTCCTTACACTAGTCCAAGGTGTATTACATTACATAGTACATTCTGTTATAAGCCCTCCGGTTTTGTCAATGTTTTGCCTCAGATAGTTCAACAGGGTTCAGAGCGGCGCTCCGTTTCCGATGTGGATTTTAAATCTAGCAAAGTGGGTCGCTGTTCTTTGAGAGGCTGAGCTTCACCTCTAAACACTTTCCCATCGTGAGTTTTTAAGTTTGCGGAGCTACCCGACTTGTCAAATTCATGCCGGAGGAGCCGAAAAAACCCACTGTATGGAATATAACACCTTCTTAAACATAAATTGATTTTCTCTGGACCCGGGGGCGGCCGTTTTTTTTTTTTTTGGAAGACGTGCTCCGCTCGCCCTCTCTCTCTCTCTCTCTCTCGAAGTTCGTCCAACTCTCTCCCTCTGCCTCGGAGCGCTCGCAGAGGTCGTAACGTCGCGGAGAAACTTTCCGAAAACGACTCCGCGGGCCCTCTCTCCGTCTTCGAGACATAAAAACTATCCCGCCGCACTAACACAGCTGTAATAGGAGAGACAAGGAGGAGAGGAGGGCGAGGGACAAGACATGAAAGGAAGCGTTTAAAAGATCATTTACCGCAGAGCGCTCTATCTCTCTCTCTCTCTCTGACTGTGAACGGATGCCCCGAGGTTGGCGTTTGAGCGGGCGGATAAGACGGTGTATCCAATGAGCTCTCTGCTAAACTGGGGAATGAGGTTTAGGATCTGGGCTGGAGGAGCGGCCCCTCTCATCCGTTTTTTCCCTCTCCTTATCCTCTCCCATCCGTCCATCCATCCACCGCCTCCTCATTCTTCCTCTGCAGAACGGGGAAGATCGGCTTAGCCAAGCACACATGTACACATTTTTTTTATAATTGAAAAGCCTCACTGGAAAAGAAGTGGGGGGGGGGGGGGGGGGCGTGTCGGGTGTCGCATCCGGGCCGTCCGGCGTTTATTAACCCCCCCCCCCGAAGCCTCGTCTGGCTGCGTTCGATCATTCTCGGTGATGGAGGACCTCCCCCCCCCCCCCTCTCCACCTTCTAATGCCGCCGCCGAAGCCATTAGCCGAAGCCTTAATGTTTTTCCGCAGAGAGGAGCGGGAGCGCCATACCGCCTTGTCATTTGTTGACTTTGGCACTGAATGAATATTGAATACAGGGGTTCATGTTTCCTGGGCCCTGCACTACCCCCCCCCCCCCCCCCCCCCCAAAAAAAAAAAAAAAAAAATGTACGGCTTAATACCAAACAAGACTCGAGATGCTCTGCAGCTTCAAACATTTCCTTGGGAAATGTGTCAACAGCTGTGAGGGGTTAGGGAATTTGGCCTGCGCTGTGCACAGCCAGATAACATGTGATTTTTCATACTCAATCTCAGTTAGGGTTAGAGGAAATTTGCAAGGCAGCTTTTAATCCTATTTTGCAGCTTTTCGTTTGAAGCCTTTCACTATGGGCAGTGTGTAATAGCAGCTGTGTTATAAAACTAACACAGACTAACTGTATCTGGCCTTTTAAAAAACATCCGCCTGAGACAAATTGAGTGACTCGCTGCCGCTCGTACCCAAAAGTCGGATCGATGCCGCGTCTTTGCCGTTATTGCCCTCTTTATCAGCTCGAAAACGGACACCACAATAACCGTCATTTCTCCAATTAGCTCGAGTGGATCGAGTATCTGCTCTCCGGGGCCATGTGCGCGAGGTGGTGGGCGGTTTGGGACGAGGAGTGCATCGTGGGAGGAAGAGTAGAGCTCCAGATGATGCCGGTGTGTCAGACGAAGTGTTGGCGAAGAGGAGAGAAAGCGGGATTCCGTTCAGCCCCGCTCCACTCATTATTTAGCCTGAACCCTATATTTTCCCGAAAGCCTCAAATGTCACGGAAATGTTTCTCCCCCCCCCCCCCCCTCCGCCCGCCTCGAGCAGTTATAGGCGAAGCACCGCTGACATTTTATGGATTCCTTTCAGTCTTATCAGCTATTAATTGGTGACCTTAGCTCGGGGGGGGGGGAAGCATTTGATCCTCCCCGCCCCCGAAGAAACAAGGCTATCAGAATTGTATTTCAAAAGTCAAATTTGCCTCTCGGGTGAGTTTTTGATACGGAGCACACAGCACAGCAGATTGCACGGCTTACACAGCCACCGCGGAGCCTGTGTGGAGGTGTTATTTAGCTATGCAGATTGCACAATGAGCCTACTTGACAATGACGCCTAATGGATTACAAAACAGAGTGGGTGACGAGTCCCTTTGTGAGCGCCGCGAGGATTTTGACGCCTTTTTTAGGAGCATATGTGACAAGAACACGGAAGAGGCCCGCGGCGTCTTATGAGGCCCACTCGCTGGGCGCCATTGTTAAAGCGGTGTGATGGACCTTCTCTGTGGGCTCTCAGCCCAGTCAGTCGCTAGCTAAAAGGGTAAACGGCAGAAAGAGCAGTCTTGCTCGGTAGGGGGTTCGGGTTTTGTGTTCTCGGCTTTGGCACAGTCGGCTCTCGGCAGCTCTCGGCACCACTTAATTGCGCCCGATGGGGACATGGTGTTTCAAAACTAAATTTCTGAGTCAGTGAATGAACATACAGTATGTTCAAGGGGCATTAAATGATAATTCCTTTTTTATGCCTCTGCGCTGGTGATAGCCGTGGCAGGAGGCATTATGTTTTCGGGTTGTCTGTCCGTCCGTCCCATTCTCGTGAACGCGATATCTCAGGAAAGCCTTGAGGGAATTTCTTCAAATTTGGCACAAACGTCCACTCGGACTCAAGGATGAACTGATTAGATTTTGGTGGTCAAAGGTCAAAGGTCAAGGTCACTGTGACCTCACGTCCATCCCATTCTCATGAACGCGATATCCCAGGAACGCCTGGAGGGAATTTCATTACATCTGGCACAAACATCCACTTGGACTCAAGGATGAACTGATTAGAATTTGGTGGTCAAAGGTCAAAGGTCACTGTGACCTCACAAAACACGTTTTTGGTTTTTAAGAACTCATACGCTAATTATGACAAAATTTGACATGACTGTCTAATAGGATAAAATTATGAAGTGATGACATTTTATATCCAAAAGTTCAAAGGTCAACTTCACTGTGACATCATAATGTTTTGCTTACCACTGTAGCTGAGAAAACGATCTTGGGTCATTCTACAAAAAAAAACGGTGGAAGTGCTGTCACTTACTTTTGCAGACACCAAAATCCTTAAAGTTGACCTAATAATCACATTAATTATATATGTTCAATAAATAAAGACTGTCCTCGCAATGATAAAACAAAGTTTATTGGCGGAGGCATACAACCGCAAGGCGATTATTTCTATTTATTTATTTATTTTTTACAGCTTTTTTATTTATTTATTTATTTATTTTTGCAGCTGATTGAACTGAACGCATCACTGGCTCCCCATGCTAGTTTGTTTTTAGCACACATGCTTGCATTGTGGCAGAAAACACCCAGCCTGACGAGGAGTTATTACTCCTCTATCCTAACTCCTCCAAGCGATGTTTGGAAGGTATTTGGATTCCCCCTCAGCAAAAGACAAGATTCAGCAGAACTCAAATCTTTCAAAAAATGGAATAACGGAAAGATCACACATTGTTATTTCATTCCGGATATAATATCTATCTGTTTAGAATGCATGTAAATTAAACCATTTAGGTGAAATTGACCGCCCTACTGTAGATCCTTATGTACCTGTAAAAGTCAACAGTCTAACCCAAAAAGCATTTAAAACATGTACTTTGAACACAGTAACACTCATGCTGCAGTTGCACGTTTTTAAATAGCTGTGATTGAACGATCATCACATGACATTTCAGTTATAATAGTCCTTTTGATACTTTTTAGCATTGCTCACATGCTTCTTTGTCTTCTTTGTTTATCTGTTGGCTGCCAGTCTTCTGCTTCATGTCATATTGGAAGTAATAGAAGAACGGGGTTTTGTTGTTCAGCTTGAAAGCTTTCTTCACGTGTTTTACTCGTTGGAGCGTCCACATCCAAAATCATTTGTATTTATGAATTTAGAATAAACCATAAATGGTAGAAAAACAGCAGATATTTCTCACTTTCTGTAAGTACGGTTGATTGTATTAGTGTGAATACAGTGCGGTAGTGTGATAATTTTCATTTTTAATACCTGCCAACATCTGTGGATTCCCTGCTTTGTTTACCGCTCGTGTTGACACACTTCCTCAATTCCATACAGTTGGGAGATATCAGAGCCAGCAAAAAATCCCATATATCCTACTTGTAAATAGGCTTCAGGCAATGGATAATCATAAAATCGGATGTAGGCAGGCCCCATTGCAGTGTGGGTGTTGTGACTGCTTTGTCAGCAGAGAGTAGCACTCTCTGCGATCTGAAGCTACATAAAACTACAGCAAAGTAAGCGATGAAATTTTGAAGACAATCAATCGTCATGATGGCAAAAAATAGCAAAATAAAGCCCAGGTTGAAAATAACCGGAATGATCCTTTAAGTACGATTTTTACTGCCCTGTCGCACAAAACGACCATAATATATCTGCAGGGGGTTGATCAATACCAATGACTTGATGATTACTTGGCCACATTTCTAGCTTTCCAAACTCACTTTTCCGACCCGTACTCTGCTTTGCAACAACAACTTTATTTCTGTCAGGTCCAGGCCACCGTAAGCTTTGCCAGAGATCTGTCGATGTTGCAATTCCTCGGTCGCCGGAGGTCGATAGAAGTCATAGATTGATTCGCGGCCCTTTAAATGCGTGTCAAGAAGACTCGCGTCAGGAATAGCAAAAGCAGTTCTAATGCCAGAGCGGGTGGCCCCTCTACACTCCCTGTACACTTTGATCCATCTATATCATCCCCTCCCTCCATCTCCTTCTTGACCCCTAACCGCTTCGTCTCTCTCTGCTGTCCGACAAATCTGTATTTCACATTCACCGCGGCGTTCGCTCGCGCGGTTATTGTCATGCAGAGCGGTGATAACGTTCTTATTTCTGTGTTTCTCTGTCCGGCTCCTCATTAGCAGCCCGGAGCAGGTTGATTGGGCCCTGTGTGGCAAAAGCCAAAAAGCCGGAGAAGGGAGGATGCAAAGCTCTAGGTAGGATCGACGAAGACAACAACACACGCAGCCGCCGCCACCGTCCTCGTGCTGAGAGGCTTGATGCCCGTTTGTTTTGCCCTTAGCTGATCATTAATTCTCCTCATTGGCTAAGGGAGAGTAAACTAGAGAGTTACTAGAGAGTTTCCTAGACATTCCTTGTGATTTAAAAACTTTATCCGGCGGCTTCTGTCATTCGTTTCGGGTTAAGGGAGATCATTAAAAAAAGTATTCTCGCCACCTTGTACTGTGGGTGGTCAACTCATTGCGTATTCTTGTGTGTGTGAGGGAGCGTGTCAGCACGGGGGGAGACGGAGGAAGCGGAAATGATTCAGACTGGATAAACCTGAGACTAAGGTCTTAATAAGTCTATTACGCTCCAGCCTTATATTGCATCTTGTTCTGTCTTACGGATGATATCGGCTAAATGCTCCCCGGAGTTGGAATTAAAGTCCTGAAAATCCCCGAGTCCGCTCAGCTCATTGCTTTTCCTGCCAAAGCGAAAAATGGTGATGTTACAACGTTATCTGTGATAGAATGTACAGCCGGCTCGGGCCGACGTGTATGAATCACTCCATTTAAATTCAACTTCCCGAGAAGTGTTTTTGTCAATTTGGAGTCAGCCCATGATTCATCTGAGGTAATCTAGTCATGTTGAGATCCTTGCTCGGTGAAAACGAAGCCATTATTCTACGTAACCGCATTGCCGCAGTCACTGCAATCAACCCTGCGAGAGGAATGCGAGGACCAGAAAAAAGGCACATTTGTCTCTTAGTCTTGACATATTTGTTTTGATTTTTAATTTGCTTTTTTTGAGGTTGGGTTGGTGGTGATTGTTTGGCCATTGTCATTTGCGTAGGTATGAGACAAGACAGTAATTAACTCGAGGTTTCATACTGTATTCTGCAACTGCAGCCCTTGAACTGTTGGCACTAGAGAGTCTCTGTCAGCATGAGTTTATGCCTGGGTATTGCAGAAGAAATTGCTTAGAGTACAAATCAGAGAGGCAACTAATTAGGGAATTAAACTGCATAAAAGACATTTAATTAATTGCATTTATCTTTAACTACCATAGTAATGAAATAATCGCTGCTAGTCCTCCTGCGCTGAAGCTTTGGCAAGACTAAGGTCACAATACATATGCATTTGTAAGGCTGTTTGGACGGGCAGTTATTACATCATACTTCTTGATAGTGGTGGAAGAAGTACTCTGATCCTTTACTTAAGTAAAAGTACCAATACAGCAATGTAAAAATACTCCATTAAAAGTAAAAGTCCTGCATGAAAAATCCCACTTAAGTAAAAGTACATAAGTATTAGCAGCAAAATGTAGTTAAAGTATTAAAGTAAAAGTAGTGGTTTGGTCCCTCTGACTGATATTTTATTATATATGACATCATTAGATTATTAATACTGAAGCATCAGTGTGTAAGCAGCATGTTACTGTTGTAGCTGCTGGAGGTGGAGCTAGTTTGAACTACTTTATATACAGTTAGCTAGTTTAGTCCAGTGGTTCCCAACCTAGGGGTCGGGCCCCTCCAAACGGTCACCGGATAAATCTGAGGGGTCGTGAGATGATTAATGGGAGAGGAAAGAAGAAAAAACAAAGTTCTGATACACAAATCTGTTTTCAGTTTTTGGACTTTTTCTCTAATCTTTGGTTTTTGCTGAAATATTAGATCATTTGAACATTTATTGAAATGAAACCATGTGAGGTTTAGAGGGAAAAATCACTATTTGGTGGAGCTGTTAACAACTCATAGACATCTGAAATGTGACCCGACTACACACTGCTTTTTGTAAGACGTCAAAAGCCAAAAAGGTTGGAAACCACTGGTTTCATCTTTAACAATGTGTTGTATTTTAAAAGCTTGTTATATTATCCATTGTGTCAAATCTCCATCTGAAAAGTAACTAAAGCTGTCAAATAAATGTAGTGAAGTAGAAAGTACAATATTTCCCTCTGAAATGTAGTGGAGTGGAAGTATAAAGTAGCATCAAATGGAAATACTCAAGTAAAGTACAAGTATCTCAAAATTTTAGTTAAGTACAGTACTTGAGTAAATGAATTAAGTTACTTTCCACCACTGCTTCTTGATGATAAAGCATTTTACTGCCATCGCTCATCCTGTGTGTTACCTGATAAAAATCACCTACATAAAAACCCCCTCAGAGCCCATGTTGACCTCATGTGCAGGACTGTGCATCTCATTAACCTTCCCCGTGCTTTGTGTCCCCGCAGGGCCGCAGAGGGGAAGGACAGTGACGGTGCAGTGGCTTTCTCAAGGCCGGACCAAGAGGGAGGCCGGCACCTCGACGCAGGTCAGATATCCCATCATGCCTTCCTGTGACCTTCGTTTTCAGCGGTGCTCTGTTCCCCGGTCCTGGTCCCACAGACACTGCTTCTAACACTGCTTCTGTCTATTGGTTTACATTTCTATTTCTATTTCTAATACATGGGGCTGATCTTGACCTCTCTTCAACAATCAGATATCAGTCAGTGTGGTTCACCTCTGATATGATGGATATGATGCAGTTTGATTGCATATTCATTGACATTTTGTAATTTTGCAATGTACTGTATGTGACCTCTGACCCCGTACCCCTCTGGTGAAATGCATACATTGAGAGTGCGTCTCTAGGCTTGTGTACGCAATGAAACAACCATGTCTAATACAGTTATCGGGAGCTCTGACAATTCCTGTGGTAATTGGGAGTCTTAAGCGTTCCTCATAGCAAAGGCGGTCTTAGCTCCGAGATGCGTTCTGTGAAAACCCCCGGCTTTGTCACAGTCTGGTTTCTGTGGATGAACGAAGGACGTCTATTCTTGTGGGGGTTTTTTTTGTAGTCGTATCCGGAGGGGCCCGCTTGACTGTGTGATGTGGTTATTGATATGGAGGCTTTTTTTTTTACTGCCCCCGTTTCCAGCCTGCAGACCGCCTCATCCTACTCAACCTCCCCCGGTGCACACACACACACACACACACACACACACACACACAGGTGGGAGGACGATGAGATAAAAGACTGTGTGCCCTTTAGAAAAATGATGAGGAGGGAAGGAGTTCTACACCGGTGTTGCTAATTCACCAGCAGTCAAAAAGAACTGGGCAGTTCCAACTTAGCACAGCAGATTCCACACAAGATTAACAGCAGGACATTTGCTGTGGAGTGTGTTTTTTAGTTTGTCAAACCGTCCTCGAGAAGTTCCCTATCAGGAGGACCTAGACAGTGCTAATGATATAGCAAGGTTTTGGTAGATTTGCCGTAAGTAATGAGAACATACAGTAGATGCTAAAATCATCCATGTGTCCCCGGCAGATCATTGACTCTGATGCTCCAAGCTAACACTTCAGCATACACTATGTTGAGTTATGGTAGGCCACTAGCATTATGTCATTTTACGACAAAATAAGAATTTATAGCAGCTCTAAAGTCAAATGGTAAGTCTTTTTTTTTTACGTTTAAAAAATAAGGTCATATTTTGAACTAGCTGGGATTGCTTTTCCTGTGGGAAGGTCTCTGATGTTGTGACACTTGGAGCATGACTTGTTTTGTTTTCATAGCAGGGTGATGGGTGATGGGAGACTGTTTACAGCTAAAAATAACTGTGCAGTCTATGAATACGCATTTGCTCACCAGAAATAGACCTTACAAAAATAAACCTGGCTACGTAAGTTATATTGACTTAACCCCCTTGACTGTGTCATTTTTTGAATTTATTAATCTATAGGTCATATAATAAAAAAAACACTAAGAACTTGTTATTAGTCAAAGGTCAGCTTACTTACTTGGATGATGCCTCTGACCTGCTATCACTCAACATAGTGTATGCTAAAGCAGTGATTCTCAACCTTTTTCATATCAAGGACCCATAATTTAGTCCACATTAGGGCCACGGACCCCCATTTGATGAGTTTTGCCTCTCTGACCCAAGTCTGAGAATATTTTTTATTGTTAGATATGATTTTGTCCAGAATTCCAAGACTATCTGTATTGCAGGTAGAGAGATAACAGAGAAACTATGATCAAAACAGTCATTCTTCTACATTCTCTAATTGTGTTAACTTCTTGTTAATGAAATAATGCTGAAGTTAACAATTCATCAATTTGCTGGGGACCCCCTGGAACCCTCTCAAGGACCCCTGGTAGGGCTGGGCGATATATCGATATTATATCGATATCGTGATATGAGACTAGATATCGTCTTAGATTTTGGATATCGTAATATCGTGATATGGCATAAGTGTTGTCTTTTCCTGGTTTTAAAGGCTGCATTACAATAAAGTGATGTAATTTTCTGAACTTACCAGACTGTTCTAAAACAGGGAAGGAAACCTTTTATTTTGATCACAGTCTTGTTTTAATGAAAGTGCTTGTGACATCTCACATGTGGCTTTGACTTACAACTGAACATTTAGCCTACTTAGTAGAAAATACCGAGATATATATCGTGTATCGCCATTCAGCCTAAAAATACCGAGATACGATTTTTGGTCCATATCGCCCAGCCCTAACCCCTGGTGGTCCCCGGACCCCAGGTTGAGAACCACTGTGCTAAAGTGTTATTATGGAGCACCAGAGCCAGTGATCAACCGGGGACCCATGGATGAGTTTAGTGTCTATGTTCTCATCAGTTAACATTGAAGTTGACCAATGGAATAATCTACCGAAAAACTTGTATATTCTATAACTTGTGTATTCTTTTAAGCTGAATGGCGGCGATCATTATGCTTATTCTGCACAGCCACAGGTTTGAGTCATGTTGTCAGTTAAGACTATGAGTTTGTCACTGCCTCTGCTCACTGTTGTCACGAGGAGAGTTCGCATCGCTTTCGTTAACACCACTGTTGTTGTTTACGCCGTCTCCGAACGCAGCTTGT
Source organism: Centroberyx affinis (assembly GCF_046629955.1). Lineage (NCBI taxonomy): Eukaryota > Metazoa > Chordata > Actinopteri > Beryciformes > Berycidae > Centroberyx > Centroberyx affinis. The sequence continues at coordinate 62,146 of NW_027280251.1, forward strand.
TTCCGGAACACATCGGTCACCGTTGGCAACCGGGTGATCTCTTTAATCTGGAAGCCCACAGGGAGAAGAGTATAATGCCTTATCAGTTCTCTGTATGTTCAACCCTGTCATGTTCTCATCATGCATTCCCCTATGGCACTTAAGGGGGTGGGGGTGGGGGGGGGGGTTGTACTGGGGCAGTTCCCCTGTTTGTGGAACTGCAGGAATGTGAAGCAGGGCGCGGCTGACAAAGAGATTGCACTTTCAGTCATCTATACCTGAACAAATAAAGGTTCAAATAAAAAAATAAAACACACACACACACACACACGCATCCAGAGAGACCCTCTGTGGCCGCCTCGCCTTACAACAGAGCTGCATGAACCAGGAAAAGATAGAGAGAGGAAGGACAAGTTCAGCTACTCTTGGAGGCCAGCGACAAAAAAAAAAAACACATCTAAAACAACACTTCTACATGACAAAGAGACAATGGATCTTAAAGTGATGTTGAACTTTGGTAGTACCTTGGGTTCTTTAGCTTCCTGGCCATGATATAACCCCAAAATCAGCAATTCTCTGTTAACTTAGCTACTACCTAAGTTCAGCATGCGGCTCTCCCTCCCTTCTCCCTCTCCCTCTCCCTCTCCCTCACCACGTGTGAAACAAATGAAATCCTGGAAGCCATTTTTGCGGCAGCTGTGCAGATGAGTAACCGTGGCCGGGCAGCTCGCGTCCAGGCACCCGAGCGACTGAGACCTTGTTATGTCGGTGATATCCGCCGCTGTTAACAAGGAGTTGGCCGGAGCGGTCCGGCTAAGCACGGAAACATGGCTCCGGGCCCCGCTGTACACTAGCAGATGTCCCCGCTTGGCCCGACGCTAGCCTTGGCAAGAGAGAGAAAGAGGTGGGGTGGGGCGGAGGGATGGAGGGAGGGAGGGAGGGAGGGAGTGAGTGAGAGGAAGAGAGAGAGTTAGCCAAAGCTTGAGGCGCGACCCCCTCGGAGAAGTCATCAGTCTTATCCTGGGCCGGCGTTCAACAAGCGAAGGAGAAAGAAGAATCTCTCTCTCTCGAGTTCAGAAAACAACTGACTCTCACTCCAAATGGCAAAGCACCATGGGAAAGACAGGGCTGACAAAATAGTTGCTGGGAGGGAAAGTACCGAGTGGAACATTAGTGAAGTTTTTGCACATTTTTAGAATTGTTTATTGTGTAATATTGAGTGATTAAAATCAGCTTTTGCCATGGAAAATCCAGGTCAGTCAGTCCATCACTCCTCTATGCCTGCACACCATCAAACTACATCATAGTTTACAGCTTTTGAGAATATTCTTTTCTACAATTAAAGGAATAGTTCACCCAAAAATGAAAATCCTGTCCTCATCTCCTCCCCCTCATGCCAGTTGAAACACAGGTGAAGTTTGTCCATATAACACACAGGGAGGCTGCAGCACAACTCCATAGCAGCCTTCTCCAAAACAACTGAAGTCAGTGGGGACCAGTTCTTCAGAGTTCCAAAAAGACCTACAGTATATTTACACCATCATTTAGTGCAAATCTGAACTACAGCTGATTGATTTGCAACAGATAATGGTGTATAGGTCTTTCTATTCACAGTGTGATTGTTTGGCTGTTTTTGTTTTGGAGCTCTAAAGAACAGGTCCCCATTGACTTCAGTTGTTTTGGAGAAGGCTGCAACCAAGTTGTGCTGGCAACCTCCCTGTGTGTTATATGGACTAACAAATTTCACCTGTGTTTCATTTGGCATGAGGGGGAGGAGATGATGACAGGATTTTCATTTTTGGGTGAACTATTCCTTTAATGCCTTTATTGAGCAGTATTTAACTAAAAGGAACACCACAATCGTCTTTGTGTGTTCAGAGAGAACTATGCATAATTGGTACGAATTTGTAGAGAATCTGTACTCGTTTTCTGAAAGGATTTAGCATTTATGCATGAAAACGTTCAACATTAATGCATTAAAGACCAGAGCCAAGTTCAAGAACTCCTGTGCTTGCGGCAAAGTTTTCTGAAAGACGTTTCATAATGTCGATTTAAGGACAAGCGAAATCACCGGAGCCCCTGAAGTCGCTGCAGAAATCTGGAAGCGTCTGAGTACAGCGCCGTGTCAGGCCCTCGTCAGCTCCTCCTCATCTTCCTCTTGATGATGCGGCGCGTGTGTCTCGGCGCCGGCTCCCCCCGCGGCGGCGCGGCGTGTAATTGACAGTGATCATTTAAGGCGTCTGGCGGCCTCTCGCGCATCTCAATGCTCGCGGCGGGGCGGGAGCGCGGCGCCCCGCTGAGGAACATAACCCGCGCCGGATGATTCGGGCCCATGCGCAGCTCATCTGCATACCGGGGGACGCCGCGCTAGCCGGCATGCTAACGAGCGGATGGCGGCGCACGGCGGGCCGGCGTCAGCGTTATGCGAAGCGGAGAAGGTTACCGGCGGTACGTGAGAGTCCACCGGCTCCGGAGGAAAGGGATTAGACCGCAGTGAGGAGGCAAGGTTGAGGATTAGCGGTGGTTGGTGGCACATTTTTAATACTTGCCCTTACAGAATGAGAATGCCTCTGACATCAACAACACAACAGTGTAACGTCTTATCGTCATTGATTTCTGATTTGAATTGATACACTACTCAAGGTGCCCAAGGTGGAAATGGTATATCCGCCCTCTGGTTGGGTTGCAGGGTCATTTATAGTGACGGGAATTACGGCTCTTTGAAGGGAGCCGGATCTTAAGGCTCCGTTGCTTTCCCATCGTTCTTTTTTCTTTTTTTTAGGGGGCAGGGGGTTACTAGGTTTATCTGCGAAATATTCTGATTTGGATCAGATTCAAACTTAGACATCCCACCAATATAATTTCATTTTGCATGTGTGGACTAGGTTTAGCAGCACTAAATTACTCGTATTGCCAGACCTAATGTCAATGATCTGCATTGTAAACATTACACAAGGTGACGCCAGCTCCCTCTGCTTTGTCAGTGAATTTACTACTTTGAATTTACCCTCTGTATGAAATGTGTTATGTAAATAAAGTTGCCTTGCCTTGAATGCAATTCATGCAACACTTAATATTAGAAAACAATTAATTGGCACAATAAAAAAACAAGTATAATGAACTTTTGTGCAAAACAGATTTTACTGCAAAGCAGATAGATAAACAATTATCTGAAAAATGTAAGAATAAATAGTAAAACAACTGATCAATATATATATATATGTATATCTGGCGCGTCAGGTTAAGTGGATTTAGGGCAGGCAGTGAAATTTCGGCACAACAATAAAAAGAACGGTTCTCACCAAGTACGAGTCGGTTCCCTTCGTTCGTACCAAAGAGCCGTTGAAAAGAATCGGATCGTTCGCGAACGTAACATCACTAGTCATTTAGGAAAGGTATTTAAACTGATGCTGAACTTAGGTAATACCTAAGTTAACAGAGAATTGCCGATTTTGGGGTTATACCATGGCCAGGAAGCTAAACAACCCAAGGTACTACCAAAGTTCAACATCACTTTAAGATCCATTGTCTCTTTGTCATGTAGAAGTGTTGTTTTAGATGTGGGTTTTTTTTGTCGCTGGCCTCCAAGAGTAGCTGAACTTGTCCTTCCTCTCTATCTTTTCCTAGTTCATGCAGCTCTGTTGTAAGGCGAGGCGGCCACAGTTTTGTTGTTCTTGTGGATTGCGGGGTCACCCGGGGTTGCGGTGTCCCCCGTTAAGTATCTTGCACAAATATACTTCGGGCTGCACGGGGGGGGGGGGAATGGATGTCCCTCTAGTCGGCGGACGACCTCACTAACCACCCCGCCGCCCCGACGTTCAGCCAGAAAAACAACTAAAAGACCGAGACCGAGTTCATCAACTGGGCATCTTTAACGGCAGCAGTCACCTTCTCCCAGACAGAGGCAGCACCCGTACACTAGCAGAGGTTTCATCAATCATTATTTGTTGTTTCAGCCGCAGCCGCTCTGGTTTAGATCCTCCTGTTATTTATCAGGGGAGTTCAAAGACTCACCGTGGCCTCTGTCCTCATCCTCCTCCTCGTTTTTTTATCTGCCAGTCTTCCTGGAGCTCGGCAGCATCTTCCCCATATCCTCCCCCCCCTCCCCGCCTCATCTTTCCTTTCTGGCTCCCTAGTGATTAGATTATCTCTCACCTCGCCAAACAAGCGGGAGACGGGCTGTGACATTCACCCTGGCAAGATCAGGTAACGCACAGGGGGGATGGAAAGCGATCCGTGGCTGATCCAGACGGCGCTGAGCTGGAGGGAGGGAGGGGGGGGAGGGGGGGAGGGGGGGGGGGGGCATACAAGTAGCCTTAATGCGGATGAGCTTTTGCATGCACATCACACAGTCACACTGATGATGCACACTAGGGTTTGACCAATATGGCTTTTGGAAGCCGATGCCAATGTTTTTGGAATGGAGCTGCCAATAGATAATATTTTGTGCTGATATTTTCATGCCAGAAAAACAAACAAAATCCCCAAAAATTACGAGTATTCAGAATTTATGAAGAGCATCTGAACCAGTATTTAGACCAAGAGGTACTCAAACTCTCCGTTGAAACCCAGTATAATAACAATAAAATCAGATCAAAATGTCTCGTTAGAATCAGTTCAGGGCTTCCCATAGACAACCAGTGTAGTATTGATCAATTGTACACTATATATAATCAATCAAACTGCATCAAATCCATCATATTTGACTTCCAGATATCCAAGTTTGAATAAAAGCCCAATATATCCACAGGATATATTGACAGAATGATACATTGGTAACCCAAATGCACACACACAACCATGAAACGGCATTGAGCGCCCATTACCAATGACTCTTACATAACTGCCTCAGACAACCTTTTCTACAAATTTCCCCCCCACTTTTGCCTGGCATTTCCCCCCCCGACGCATTTGCAAGGGAAGATTCGGGGCACTTTGAGCCGTCAAGTGAAGTGGAATGGCTTTCATAAGAGTTCAGCGGAAAAGTTCAGCATGTCACCGGAGATGAGGAAGTTGTAGGTCGGATGTGCCGTGCTCTTCCCCGTTTGACCGTCACCCAACATCTGCAGCACCTTGTTTCATCACCCACATTTCTTTGGAGGTCTTAGTTCTTCATGATTCGAGAATCTCTCTTCCCCTTCCCCACCATCTTTTCCAACCCTTCCCAATATACGTATGTGAAAAGGAGGGCGAGTTGAAACAAATCTGATTCTCTAGTCCCTGTAACTTTAGCTAAGCATGATGGACTTGTCTTCGCTCTTTGCTGTAATTGAAGAAATAGCTATATATGAGCATCAGTCCAGACTTCACTTTGTTATGCTAGGCTTTCCAAGCATGAGGAACTGCTGGCTACCAGATACCAAAATCTGTCTCCTTTTACCCGTAAACTCTTGTGTTTTGGGGTTGTTTCCTGTAGCTGGTTCGGATTAAATTCTCACTCCTAACTGATGGTGGAGTACTAGATTTTCCTACTCAAGTATACGTATTGTTACTTTGCTGATATTTTACTTAAGTAGAAGTGAAAGTACTGGTGTAAAAATCTACTGAGGTAAAAGTAAAAAATTAGCTCATTTAAAATGTACTCAGAGTAAAAGTTACTGATACTGATTACTTTTTAGAAAAGAGAACGTTGTTAGATGTGATCTTTCCCATGCAATTCTAAAATGATGAGAGTTCACATTTGATTCTTTTAAATAGAAAATTCGGAAATTACCAAATTACAAAAAATAAAGTGTACACAGTAAAGCCGATCGTTCACTGTGAACGGCTTCACAATTTGTCCATTTATGATTGTCCAGTTTCTGTTGCTTACGGAGAGAGACACAATATTTTCACTCTGTAACGGATGTGACTTGAAATGTAGTGAAGTACAATACTTAAGCAAAAACGTACTTAAGTACAAGCAAAATTACTGCCCTTAAAAAATACTCCAAAAAGTACAAGTACACAAAAAAGCTGCACAATTACAGTACCATGAGTAAATTAGTAATTAGTGACTCCCACCCTTGCTCCTAACAAACCGCACCACAGTTTTCTCAGAAGAGAACCGGACTAAAGGAGTAAACTGCCCCTTTTTTTGTTTTTTTGTATGTGAGATATTCACATTACAGTTGACATATGTAGGGCATCCTGGTGGCACAGTTGGCCAGAAGGCCTACCATGTAACTGTGACATCATGGATTGGAATCTGGCCTTTGTTGCATCATCCCCTTCTCCTTTACACATCTTTCCTATCTTTCTCTGCTGTGAACTATCTACTAAAGCAGAAACACCATGAACATATTTTCTAAAAACTTTTCTAAAAAACGTCCAAAAGGCCCCAACCACTGTCAAATGACTGTTATTTAAAATTTTGGAATTGAAATATCTCAGCAATCAAAATGTAATCTCTTTCTGTCCGTGTTGTTAAATTTTCATTATGATGGCAAGGAACGGAAAGTTGGAAACCTCCTTTTCATGTATTTTCTTGTAAGGGAAAAGATGAGAGGAAGAGAAAGGTTTGCATTCGTTTGCCGTTGGCAGGCGTAGCATGCAATCGCTGCGATACACGATCGGCAGAAAAAAAAAAAAGGAGATTACTTCTTACCCTTTTTTTTTTTCCCTCCTTGAATCAACAAGAGCGACCGCTTTGGTATTGTGTACACTAGCGAGAGAGAGAGAGAGAGAGGCCAGAAGTTGAGATCCTCCACCGCTATATCCCACAATTCCTGGCCTTTTGACGATGCCACGTTGCTTCTATCCGCCGGGACCTTGAAGACTCGGAAATGTCAAGACCCAGTCTGACTGACAATCACCGCCGCCGCAGGCACTGGCCCGACATGTTAGTTAGGGGGGAAGCAGAGATGACAGGAAGAGGAAGAACTGGAAGTGGAAGACAAAGACTTATGGAGTTTTTGTTCCAGAACGAGACACATTTGACTCTAACCAAATGACTGAAGGCACTGAATTTAAACTAATTCTGGTACTTTTTTAAAGGAGCGTGGGGAACGAAGGTCATTGGTTGACTGAACACCTTTACACACCAATATTTCAGAGATATTCAATGAACTTTAAAGAGTAACTAAACCCCGAATTCAAATCTGTGGTGAAGCCCGACACCTGATGTTGAAAGGTAGGGTACCGAACTGGCCATCTGCTATTGGCTGGTCTTTGGTGCCAGGTGATGTCACCACCTGTTGTACTCTATAGAGCAGTGGTTCTCAACGTGGGGTCCGGGGACCACCAGGGGTCCTTGAGGGCACTCCAGGGGGTCCCCAGCAAATTGATGAATTTAAACTTCATTAATTTGTCATTTTAGAATGACTATTTTGATCATAGTTTCACTGTTATCTCTCTACCTACGGTAGAGATAGTCTTCTGGACTAAATCATATCTGACAATACAAATATTCTCAGATTTGGGTCCGAGAGACAAAATCTCATCAAGTGGGGGTCCGTGGCCCTAATGTGGACTAAGTAAGGGGTTCTTGATATGAAAACGTTTGAGAACCCCTGCTATAGAGGGTGACATCACCTGGCAGCAAAGGTCACCCAATAGCAGATGGCCAGTTCAGCACCCTACTTTTCGTTTTATTTTAGTTTTTTTGTTTGTTCTCTCATCTCTCATCTCTCATCCTTTCATCCCACCTGAAGTGTCAAGTCTGCATTCAGGCAAAAAAAAAAAAAAAAAAAAAGTAAACATTTGCGGAGCAGAATCGTGTGAAAAATAGTTCCTTCCCATCAGGTGAATAAAGCAAAAAGTAAACCGTAAACACCGATCTGGAGACGGACCCAGATGATTGTCCTGTGCTGTGGCTGACAGGAAGGAGCCGAGCTGCAGTCTGTTAATTGTAGCTGTGTTCGCTTTTCTCTCTTCCCTTTGTGTACATCTGGCATTTGTGCGCTCGCCTGCGTTTCTGCTTTCGGTGCGTTGAGCGAAGTCAGCAATAAACCGCTACATCCGTACTGCTGCCGGGCCCACCTTCCCACCGGTGTGTGGTCGGGTTTTCGGCCCATACCGATATTTCTGTATCGCAGCTGCTGATAGATATTTATGCCGATACTCGCTACCTTTTAAATTTGGTCGTTTTCAGGCCCCAAAAATGACAACTTTCCCCCAGAGTTGTTTTCTTATCAGGGTGGAAAAGCCTCTGAAACTGCATTTAGAGCGTCATGGGACACTAAAACTCTCCACTGACATCCATACTAATGACATTTTCTCAAGTGGGTTAGCAGTTTTGTGAAGCAGGGTGATTCACACCATACCTGTTCAGCGGTAGGGGAAGACATTAGACCAGTGGTTCTCAACGTGTGGTCCGGGGACCACCAGGGGTCCTTGAGGGGGTTCCAGGGGGTCCCCAGTCAAATTGATGAATTGTTAAACTTCAGCATTATTTCATTTACAAGAAGTTAACACAATTAGAGAATGTAGAAGAATGACTGTTTTGATCATAGTTTCTCTGTTATCTCTCTACCTACAATACAGATAGTCATGGGGTTCTGGACAAAATCATATCTAATAATAAAAATATTGTCTGAAAGACAAAAACTCATCAAATGTGGGTCCATGGCTCCAATGTGGACTAAATTAGGGGTCCTTGATATGAAAAAGGTTGAGAATCACTGCGTTAGACCTTTAAATGAACAAGAAAACATTATTGAATAATTATAAATGGATAAATAAAATGTGCGAAGAAAGTTAAATTGCCTTGCAGGCTTTACATAGACTGCCACCAGCAGCAAAAATCGAAATATTGATCGAAGCCTGCTGTGTGTGTGTATGCATGTGTGTGTGTGTGTGTGTGTGTAAATATAACTGTGTGTACATGCAGGATATACAGTACATAACCAGTATGTGTGTCCAAGTGTGCTCATGTGTACATGGGGACTTCATGGGTGAAGACTCCGGCTATTGAACAGAGCCGGAAAATGCCAGACAGCAACCCAGGAGAGGACAGCTGTGTGTGTGTGTGTGTGTGTGTGTGTGTGTGTGGAGGGAGGACAAAAGGAGAGGAGTGGAAGTGTCAACATTCAGCTTTCATCACTTTCCCCCGCCCGGCTTTTTTCCCTCTCTTCCTCTCTCTCTCTATCATACAAGGTCAGGCTGCGGGGTCAGGATTTTGAAAGCAATAGGGTGTGTGTGTGCCTACAGTTTGTGTGTGTGTGTCGCTTTACATCTGTTTCTGCGCGCCTGAAAGCCCATATTGTCACGACCGCTGCATTATAAAACCCAAACAAAATGGAAACGGTAATTTCTTGCAGCCCAAATCCAAGCTGTCAGTCTTAATTTGAAACGTTGCAGCACAATACCGTGGGCCATGCGGGGGCGGGATAGCGCTGGAAAATATTCAGGGAGGAGGAATTACATTTTGGAAAAAATAAAAAAAATAAATAAAATAGTCTGCCACACTTCAAAGCGCCAGATTGTATTATATAAATCTGAATTCATTTGGTACAGTGCTCGTGTTTCGGGGAGAGCGGACTGTTGTTTGATTTTGCGGTGACTTAACGTTTTCGAGTGCCTCCGACAACAAGAGGATTTTTAAAAGGCAGGTGAGAACCGCTCACCGTGCCACCTGACAGAATGGATTCCCGCTCTTGGCTGAATAGCGCGGGAGATAATTGATTATATCTGTACACTCGGAACGAAAATATCCAATATTGCCCGAGGAAATGTCAAGATTTTATTAGCCCATTATGATGAATACTTATGCATCCACTGCTCTGTAAAAAAAAAAGGGAAATTAGGATAGCGGTTTCATTAACTATCAAGTCACTCCGGTTTACCCCATTTAAAATGCAAACTGAAGGTGAGATTCATGTTTTTATACATTATTTAAACGTGCAAGTTGACTGAAAGCACATTCTCATTCATAGTAATGAGCTGGGGGAGTAGCTACAGCAGGAGAGAAGGTTTCACATAGACACACATTCACACTGGGAATGCACTGCCCATTTCTGCTGCTGGTCACTGAGCAGCTCTCTCACCAAAACAGTGTGAGTGCCTTGCGGCATTTTCATATAAATAAATCCATTTTGCTACTATCACTGATTTCTATGACACAGTCGTGATTCAACCTATATCCAGTTCATGAAAGCTTTTCCATTTGCTGATCTAAACACCCGGTGTCTGGTAGCTCTTTCCTGGGAAAAAAAATCCTCTGGCTCACAGTAAGGTTTGTTCGGAAAAAATAGAAGAACTGGGTGGTTAGCGTGAGCAGCGATAGACAAAGAAAAGAGAAACTCAAACAGAAAATCCAAGGAAAAAGACATCACAGTACTGGACACACTTTGTTTCTAAATAAAAAAATACCACAGCAATGACCATTTAGCACCAAAGATAGAGACAAAATTTCAAAAATGAGGATTTTGCAGATTACTCTAGATTGAGCATTGATTGTCAGTCATTCCAAAGATTCCAATTGGCTATATCTGGCATTTTTGTTCATGTTTTTCCAACTTTTGAATATGAATGGCATCGATTTACTGAATTAACTGAACTGAAATTGAATTGCCCTTTACCCCCGGCCAACTGCTGGAGACACAGCTGTGCTGTTTTCCTGCCTGATTGACAATGAGATGTTAGGCAATGCTGGAACTGCTCATCTCCAATGTACATCTGGTTCCTTCCCCATATGACTATTGTTGAGCAATAAATTGCTAAGCCATCTCCACAAAACCTCCATCTGGACACAAACACATGACACCAGCGCCCAGATGCAAACTAATCCGCGATAATAAAGCTGATTTGAAAAGTGTTTGCTTTTCCCCTATAAAAAGAAATACATTGCACATATGCTTTCGAATATCTATATGGGATTCAAAATATGCAAGAGTTGATGAAAAGATGTATTTGTACATGCAGATGATATTCGTTTGGACACTGGAAATAATGTCCAAAATCGATTTCAAATGAATATCATCTACTTGTACAAACACGTTTTGGCCATTTTTAAACATTCGGGCGTATTATGTGAAATGTTTTTTGGTTAAGTGAGAATGAACACGACACGGCCATGTCTGTCCTGGATCGATACCCTTTGCTGGGGAAATAAATATGGGCCGTGGTCCTTGGTCTGAGTTTGGAGTCATCTATCTGCACGGGAGCCCCATCATTAAGTCTGACAGCAGCAGATGCCTTTCACAAGTCACATTTTTTACATGGTTTGCACTGTCATCCATTACCGAACCATTTGTCACCAGTGGTTTATCAGATCAGGGGTTCATCCAACAGCGAGAACTCGTTGACATCTCCAACAGTCCATAGAAATACACTATTAGTCATTCACCCTACGACTTGTATGTCATCCACTAAGCTCTCTGTTTCCTTGAGCAACGAGACCACAATGCACCTGGGCCACGAACCTGCTGTTTTTGTGATTTCGGCGTTCCCTCGGGTCGATGAGTTCCGGTCACGGCTTGTGGAACAACACAGCTGCGTCTCCAGCTGCAGCTGGTCGTGCAATGTCCAAATCATCCAATCATTTTATTTTATTTTTTTTGTTAATGCTTTTTAAATCCCCAGTTTGATGCTGTAGAGTAGATCAGGGACTTCCAGGGGTTCTTGAGGGGGTTCCGGGGGATCTCCAGCAAAATGAGGAATAGTTTCATGTAGTTTCATCACTATAAATTTGATTCTCTAGAAAGTATCCCAATCCAAGAATGTGTAAGACTGTTCCTTCCAATTATATGTTTCACTCTCACCATTTTTATCTCTCCATACAGTACAGTATAGCCAGTTCTACAATTCAATACTAAATCAACAACTAGAATCTTCCCCTATGAGTCTAAACTATGGGACTAAATCAGATCAGTTCACGGCCCTAATGTGGGTCTATTTGGGGGTCCGTGACATGAAAATGTTTGAGAACCTAACTAACTTGGTATTAATGGAAGCTAGATTGGTTTTCCTTATGATTCTCCTGGATGGAAGTCAACCTGGTTACTTTTAAGGTAGCATCTTCAAGAATGGACACACACAAACAGATACTCAAGTACGCATCTTCGGCCTCAAAGCTTCCTAGTCGTTTGCTCTACCATTTGCATTGCGTTGCTTGTTAATCTTCATTTATATCAAGCAAAATATGAAACTCTGTTTGCATGGAACTTGGAGCTAATTATATCCATCAACATGTGTTTCTAATGATGATTTTGAAGAATGATGTGTTAGGTATTCAAATATAGAGTGCGTCAAAAGTAAGTAAGTCTTCCTTAATGCCAGCATTTCCTTCAATTCCTTAAACTAAGCTTTTAAAAGCAATCACGGTTATTCACTTTTGCTGGTGCTCATTTTTCCCCTCGTTCACAGAACAAAATGAACCCGGCTCAGGTGATAAAAGGATTTGCAGTTTATATATAATGAATTGTTCTGGGTGGAGAAAGGTAGAGAGAGAGAGACGTGAACAGATGTACCACGGCGGTAAAAAAAAGAGCGCGGATGAATCCGCCGGGAGTTTTGTTTTTGATCGCCGCGGTGTCGGCTTTCTGAACGGTGCTGAGGGAGTCTACAGTTGTGCTGTTCCAATAGGAGGCCGCTTTGATCAGGCTCTCTTTAGAATATGGAGACATTTTCGACAAAGAACCGGGAGATGTCAGTCTGCTGGGGTTTGGGGGATATTTCAAGGAGCACAAAGGGGAGATGACTTGTTTTCAAAGGAAATTCCGAGTTTGAATAGTGAGCAGTGCGCTTTTTTTTTTTTTTCTTTAAGCAGATGCCAATACACACAGGGCCGCCATCTATAGTAAACACACAGACGAAGACATGGAGGGTGACACTGGCGCACGGGGAACACAAAACACACACAAGCGCTTTTTTAGAAAGAAAGACCCGCTTTAGAAAGACTTGTCTCCGTTACACTCCCTGTGACAACCTGCAGAAATCGAATTCTCAGGATGAGCGCCCTCTTTGTCGATTTGTCTATCTTGTCATTAGAGAAAAGGTTGCTGCCCATGAACAAATAGGCAAAACATCATAACACTGTCAGTAGGAACAGGAGACAAATTAACGAAGGGGGCATCTTTCTGTGTTTCCACCTGCCCATCCATCCCTCTCCCCCGTTCGCTTCTTGGATCACTTTCTGGCCGATCTCTCCGGGTGATATTAAGCGGTCCTGACAGCCAGGGGAGCGTCAGATTGGGTGCGGCGCTAACCGGGAGTCTGCGACGTCTTCGGGTAAACAGCCTCGGCAGAGCAGAGGGTTCCCGGGACCTGAAAATAACAAAGGCGAACAGACGGGAGATCTCTTGTGTCCTCTTTTCCGACGAAGGCGTCCAACTGCACGAGGCCTAAGAAGAGTGGCTCAGTACCAGAGCCAGGAATAGAGCTCACAGAGTCTGTCGCGCCGTAGTCCAGCTTGGCTCCGAATGCTGCTTTTCAGCGACTGTCCTGAAAGTTTAGGAGCCGACGTGAAACCAGCAGAAAACTCGAAAACTAAATTCGCAGCGTGCATCGGATCTGGCCTGATAAATCTTTTCATGTCGGGGTCGTCGTATCCACTAGGCCTGGATTTCATGCCGGTCCCTCGATGAGAACCGGAAGGGCTGATCAGACAGCAGCAGCGCCGAACAGATGTAAAAAGAATCGGGGCCATTTTCAAACTTCTTGTCAGCAGTTGTTTGGCCGGAAAATGAGCGGAAAGTTGCAAAATAGTCCAGATCTGCGCCTCCTTTGCCAGATTTTGCAAAGCAGCAGCCTAGATTCCGGCGTTACATCTTAATTCAAGCCATGTCCTTGGCGGCAGAGACACCCAAAGGGCTTTTTGTATGATAGGCAATTGATTGCCGTTTGCATTGTTTGGCTGATATTCAACGCTCGAATGCAGAATAGGAACAAAAAAGAAGAAAAGGTAAAGAAGAGTGACGTAAGCGCTGCCCTTGCTTAGAGCGAGCATGAGTTGGAGGTAATTACAATCGGCTTCTGTTTCCACAGAATGGATTAGATAGAGATTGATAATAGTGCTTTCATTTCACTTTCATTTCTTTGTGTGTAAGTGTGTGTGTGTGTGTGTGCCCCGCGTTCATTTGAAAGTGTGTTTTCGTGTGAACTGCAATTTGTCTGATAAGCATATGCATAAACCCATACGCGGGGCTATGCGAATCTGTAAAGCGTCTCGCCGTGACGCACGAGGGTGAGAATCTATCATAACCTAAATGAAGTGAGAAGAGAGATGGGAGCAGCACATTTGGCTGCATGTCTGTGAGAAACGAATAGCTCTGTATTCAATTTTGGGACGGTACTCTATCAAATCCCGAGTCTGACAGAAAGTTGGACGGAGGTAAACTCTTCTCTCTGTTCACACGGGTGGGGAGAGGATGTAACTTACTGTATGCAGGTCATCCACCGGCCCTTATTTGCTCCACAATGCATATATTTGGATCTTTCTTTACACGGACAAAGGCAATTTATACTTCATTATCTTCTCGGGGGCCAGGAAAACATTTATCAGACTCTGTTAATGTAAATATTCAGATAGTAAGACGGCTCCCATCCTTCATGAGTTGATTTACAGACTCGATACTCTCCGCTGCCTCCGTGCATAATCGGTTTCGTCCAAATGAATCGGGTAATGACATGCCAGGCGTCCGGCTCTTCAGTGGAATTGAGGCATGATGCTCTAATCATCATATGAGTGCTTCAATGCAGAGATGAAAGGTCAGTGAGACAGAGTGGAATCACCAGTCATCGGCTTCTTTGGATTCTTTGAAAGTGTGTACAGTATACCCTTCAACAAATGTGCCTTGTGTTAGTGTGTGTCCACGTACTCTAGCCGACAGTGTGTTTATTGATTCTCGCTGTGCGTTCACACCGCGAGCAACACAATCAACAAGTCAGCAGAAGTCCATTCGTTTCCTACAGAGCCTAGAGTCGGCCAAGAAAAGTTGGCCACGGCTGAACTTTTCACAGTCGTCGGCCGTCAATGGGCAATCAGATTTCCGCACTTTTCTTTGTTTCCCTGCCGGTGTGATTTAGTTTCATGAACAATAGTTCTTCCTGGCGAGTGCAAAAATGGACGAGAAGTTGATTCCACCCATTCTCTCTAACTTTTATTTGAAAGACTACAGGAGTAAACATCGCGAAAACGACGCTTGGAGAACGGCTGGAGCCATTGTTGGGGTCGATGCTAAGCTTTGAAGTCATTTTATTGAGCTGTTATGTTGGACCACTAGGATATGGTGTGGACATTATGTCGTTATGCTGGCGTCTGTCTCTGTCTGTCTTTGTGTAGACACAATAACTCAAGAACATGACAGAAACTTCATACTTCATTCACCACAGATAGATTTTGGAGGTATAAATACACAGCTTCTTTCTCTCGGTCAAAGCTTACCAGCCATGTGGACTGAGTGAAACCTGAATCCTGTGAGCCCCACTGCGGCCTGACGCTGGCCAGTGATTAACGCTCAGCCAGAGACTGAGGCAGACTTGTAAATACTCCGCCTGGGACGACGATAAAACAGCAGAAGTGTGTTTTACAGCGGGAGAAAGGAGGGTGCAGCCATCAGACGCCGCATTAGCACCAACAAACTAAAAACTGTGGCCCGGTTCACGCTCATGACGCATGCTCTTAACACAAGGCTCATACATATTGAATATAAAGGCTTCAAAATCAACACACACAATTTTAGAGTCCTATTTTGTTCCATTTTGTTGTGGAATAATTATTGCTAATGTACAGCCCTTCAGCCAACGTATAAATCATCACGGACAGCTTCCAGCGGCTCCGGTTCACGGCCGACCGTGCTCGAGTGTGTGAGGAAGGAGTGATTTTAACCCTTCACACAAAGAGGTTTAATTTCCTTTTATCCACGCGGCTGCCAGGCTTTAAGACACTCTAGCAGCCGAGTCCCAGATAAGAGCAACCCTACTTATCAGGGGGCACATGATTTGCTCTTAACACCGGTGTGCTGTGCCATTTTGAGTTGAGTGGCGGCGGACGTTCGCGAGTGCGAGCCGTCACAATCAGCGAGTCCAATCACGTCGCTTTCTTCCTCCCACACTGTTGAGCAGCTGCAGCATTTCATACTGATAGACTGCTGTCTGGCGTTCAAATGACACTTGGACCAGGTTCATTTCAAGGTGCATATTAAGAGATCCGAAGTGTTGTAGAACAGGAGCACCAAATTCGCCATTTCCTGGGACTGGAAATCACTAGCCGTACAGTAGGTCAGCAAACTATCAGCTTGCAGGGAACATTCATCCTGAACGCTGTCTGATGAGATGTTATTTCTAGAAATGGCTTCCAAACAGATTTCTGGCAAGCTTTGCTTCTTCGCTTTCCATGATAACGATAAAACCTGCAAGATCAGATTTGGACAGATTTGGACAGATTTGGACAGATTTGGGCCAAGGTGCGGAGAGTGCTACACCTTACCCAATTGAAACCTACGTTCTAGCAAAAGCAGGAGTTAAAAAACCAAGAAAAAGAACAGCAGCAAGGATGGCGTCACCAACAGATGTTGTATGGTGTAATCAACAAGGCAGATGTGGCGGAGGACGCAGCAGTGTGTGGGCTTTCCTTCTGGATTAGATGCAGACGTTTGGACACAGATCCTGCCTCTGCTTTAAGGACGCTTCCAAGTGTGCATTTGTCTACAACAGTGATTCTCAACCTTTTTCACATCAAGGACCCCTAATTTAGTCCACATTAGGGCCACATCTGAGAATATTTTTATTGTTAGATATGATTTTGTCCTGAATTCCATGACTATCTGTATTGAAGGTACAGTGAAAGTCAGTCAAAATAGTCATTCTTCTACATTCTCTAATTGTGTTAACTCCATAATGGTGAAGTTTAATAAATCATCAATTTGCTGGGGACCCCCTGGACCCCCCCTCAAAGACCCCTGGTGGTCCCCGGACCCCACGTTGAGAACCATCGGTCTACAAGATATGAATGAATATCTCTTCGGTTTGGTAGATCAGCTGGCGGACTCTAGCTGTTTCGAATGTAACAAATACCTTGAATACCATTCTCAGCAGTCCATGAGAGCACAAGCGGTATTAATAGGCCACCAAGTCGGGTGTCATGGACGTCGATTGGGTTTGGCGAGGAGTGGCGTTTGCCATCAATGTGATGTTGTAGCGTTTATCATCATAGCGGAAAGCAAAGAGCAGGCAGAAATTGACAGAAATGTATTTGGAAGCCAGATCTAAAAAAAAAAAGGGGAGCGTTCAGGATCAATGTTCCCTCTCATTCTGGGAAATGTAGGAAATCTCTAACTGAAGCAGGCTGAGGGAAAGCGAGCGACTGCGGGAACACTTTGAACATCACAGATTGACGAGATCTAACGGCGTAAGAATATTCGTGGGTGGGTTTTTTTTTTTTTTTTAGGTTTAGGGAATCAGCGCCCCTGGTTGCACCGGCGGGGTTGTGCAGAGTTGCTGTGTGTTTGGATGGTTGGTGGTCGGTTGCCAAAATGTTAGGCAACCAGGCCTCCCTTCCCTGCATCTGGAGCCTCTGCACTCGTAACTATGTCAAGTCGGTGATTGATTGCTGGATTACGGATGCTTGTTTTTATGTATTTGTGTGTGTGTGTGTGTGTGTGTGTGTGTGTGTGCGCACCAGGCCTAACGGTAATATGGAATTCATGATTGTGCACTACCTCCGCTCTTTTCCTGTCTTGAAAAAATGATTACATTTTCATCCACATCGGAACAAAATAAAGAAGGAAGGGTAAAGAGTTCAGAGGTTTGACGCTTAAAAGCAGAGGTGGAAAGTAACTAAGTACATTTACTCGAATACTGTACTTAAGTACAATTTTGAGGTACTTGTACTTTACTTGAGTATTACCATTTTATGCTACTTTATACTTCTACTCCACTACATTTCAGAGGGAAATATTGTACTTTTTACTCCACTACCTTTATTTGATAACTTAAGTTACTAGTTACTTTGCAGATTCAGATTATTAATACAAAATATAATCAACTAATAAATCTTGATGTATTATTATAGATTACTGTAAGCTACCCAGCAGTATATAAAGTAGTGGAAATCAGCCCCACCTTTTCCAGCTGCAACATTAAAGTGATGCTTACACATGAATGCATCAATAATTATAATTCAATAATATAATATATACTGTATTATTCTGAAATGGGCCATTCTACATAATGAGTACTTTTACTTTTGTTGCTTTAAGTGCATTTTGATGCGAATACTTTTGTACTTTTACTTAAGTAACATTTTGAATGCAGGACTTTTACTTGTAACAGAGTATTTTTATACTGTGGTATTTCTACTTTTACTTAAGTCAAAGATCTGAGTACTTCTTCCACCACTGCTTAAAAGTTATAAATGTTATATAAATATTGTATAAATATAATATGAAGTGTTTGATGATTCATATGAGCTGGCCTATATGTTACACCCCATATGCAAGAATTGATGTCATGATTTATTACGTTATCAGTCTGAAGAGGTTATTACATTATGCGGAATTGTGTTCCATTAACAGGGGCTTTATCACACTTTTGACCCATTTAGAGGGACGTTTCATTACATGTTGAGAATTTGGGACATTACCCCGCGGTTATTACATTATCTGCCGCTACAGGCCTCTTCTTCTTCTTCTTCACCCCTCACCCCCCCCTCCCCTCCACCCTCCACCCTCCACCCTCCACCCTCCCTCTCTCCCGGCCTCTCTCCCTGCCAACTCCGGAGGTCTGTTTTGGGGATTAGTGGCTTTTTTGGAGGCTCAGCGCTCGCAGCAAGGTAACAAATCGCCATGCAATCCGCGGGAAACACACAGAGGACATGTTTTAATTTGTCACTTCGCCGGCTCCCCGCCCGCCGTCAGCGCAGAGAGTCGGGCGGCAGCCACTTCAGAGAGAACTCCTCTCCCCACTTTCTTGTTCCATTTCACAGGCTTTTGTGGTATAATCCACTGTCGGCTTCACTCATACATCTGATCCGGGTTCAGGGTTCAGGATTCAGGAGTGTGTGTGTGTGTGTGTGTGTTCTTGTATTTCTGCTCTGAGGAGGACCAAATGTCCTCGCTAGAATATAAAGACGTTTAGGTTAAAGCTAGTTAGGATTTGGTTTAAGATTAGGTTTAGGTTATGGTAAGGGTTAAATTTAGTTTAGAATTAGGACTTGGGTTTAGGATTAAGATTAGAAATAGGTTTGGATAAG
This sequence comes from Centroberyx affinis, assembly GCF_046629955.1. Lineage (NCBI taxonomy): Eukaryota > Metazoa > Chordata > Actinopteri > Beryciformes > Berycidae > Centroberyx > Centroberyx affinis. Next base: position 81,236 of record NW_027280251.1, read on the forward strand.
GTTTGAGGTTTAAATTAGTATAGGATTAGGATTCTGGTTTATGGTTAAGATTAGGATTAGCGTTAGGAGTTTTCCTTTGATTTTCAGCAGACATTTATTTATAGGAAAAAGGTGCGGATTATGACTTTAAGGAATAATTCTAGTCAGTGGAGGTCCTCATAAGTATAGTAATACATACATGTGTGTGTGTGCATCTGCTCTCTCTCTCTCTCTCTCTCTCTCTCTCTCTTTCTCACACACACACACACACATATATACCTCTACATACGCACAGCAACGTGTGCAAATGAGGGTACGCAGGAAATGACAGTCAAAAAAATTTGTTAAGGTCTAGACATCCAACACACACACACACACACACACACACACACACGTCATGACTCATCCCTTTTATCCCTGGTGTTAACACAGTCAGGCCTATTTGACACATCCAAGGCCGATGCACCGCAGCCAAACGGCGATTTGAGTTTCCCTCATTTAGCTGCTCGACAAAGGCCAGGACTGTGTGTGTGTGTGTGTGTGTGTGTGTGTGTGTGTGTGTGGTGCGCATGTGTGTTTAATTAGCACACAACACCTGCCTCCATTACAGGGCAATTAGACAACACATCACATCCAAACACATTACTGGTAAGCTTTCCAGCCCGATGTCTCTGTCTGTTTAGCCTGCATCTGCACTGTATTCCCACGTCTGCTATAATTCTCTTGTGTGTTTTTTTTTTTTTTTATGTGTTTGCACCTCTCTCTCTCTCTCTCTCTCTCTCTCTCTCTCTCTCTCTATTCATTTTTCTCTGAATCATGCATTTCCACTCTCTCCTTGTTTTTGTCTGTCCTTGCCCCTTTACTCCCCGCATCCCACCCGCCTCATCTCTTCCTTTGTGCCAAGCCTCCCTCTGCCTCTCTTCACGCGGCTTCTCTACTCTCCAGAGTCTCCACGGGTCCTCTAAGAAGTCTGCCAAAGTAAATCTAAATTTAACACGATCACGTCATTTCGAGCATTTTCAAACTTAAATATAGAACAGCTTTGTTGGAATAAAAGCCCTTGGGTCTGCCAGTCCCTGACGTCTCCTAAATATCGGGTGTTTTTTTTTTCAGTCTAACACTGTTACGGCCGTACCGGTCACATTGACCCAACACATTATACACAGCGTACCTCGGTGTGTCTCTTTTTTTTTTATCGCTTAGGTATTGTTTACAGTCCCTTTGAGTCATCTAACACATCATATTGAAAGATCTGAAGAATAGATTAAGATCAGATAGACTAGAACAGAACGACTTGTGAGAAGATTTGGTGAGACGCATTCAGAGACAGACAGTCCCAGAGAACGTTCGATATTAGCCTGAAGTTAATGAATTCCACAGAGTCCTTATTCTCAATTAGCCGAAGCCTACACTGCTAAATATATTAAGGCAGTTCAACTTCAAAACATAAGTTTTCTTGCTGCCTTTAAATTGTGAGTTGACTGAAGTAGTACTGGATAGTTAGGTCAAAGATAGTTAGTTGTTCTAATGTAGAAAAGCTAACTGAGTGAACTTAAGACAATAAGTTCAATCAACAAATGTCTCTGCAAGTTGAATGCATTAATTGATTAACTGAAATCCAGTGTTATTTATTTTTTCACAAGGTTTGCTAGGTTTAAGTTCCAGTTCCTCTTGTATCACATGATTAATACACAGCTCAGCATATAGTCTGCAGCTGCAATACACTTACTTGCAGTGGATTGTACTTGCCGTGTTCATCAGAGAGAAACTTACTTGATTGTGAATTCCTAGATACATAGATAAGATAGATAGTAGATTTTATCATGATTTTTTATTATTTATTTATTTTTTATCAGAAATTGACCTATGATTCACCAGACATACATACATAACAAGTCTCTATGCCGTAACTTCATTCAAACCAGAAGAAGGAAGAGTTTAAGTTGGAGAGTTAAACCGAATGCAATGCATGCTGGGAAGTCTGCTAATAAACTAACAGTGTTGAGTTTAGTGAATGCTTTATAAGGTGTTCTTTCAACTCATAATTTTAAGTCACAAGATGTGAACTCATGATTTTAAGTCATGAAGCTCATAACTAGCACTTTTAAGTTGAAACTGACAAACACATCTATACACATTGTGTTAATGGATAAAGATGAGTTGATTTCGCTAAATTGCACTATGAGTTTTTACAGTGTAACGTATGACTGCAGACCAGTTAGGTTTGTGTTTGCTTTGGTGTGTGTGTGTGTGTAGCCTTACTTTAACGCATGTTAGGATGCAATATCACCATTTAGGCCTCAAGTTCTTATGCCAATACTGAGCACATTGTCTACCTAAAGATGAAAGATGAAGACGAATGAGCCACAAACGTCAATACAATGACACAAAAACTCAAGTGTCAGTCTGTGTGCGTCTTATGAGATTTTACCTTTGGTGTCCCGATGTTTCTTATGATCTATATCCAACCATAGAAAATGCATTTATCTTTAAATATGTTAACTTTGTTTCGTTATTTTGGTTATTAAAGGTGCTATGCGTAGACATCAGGTAAGCTAATGTCAAGTTGAAGAGTATATAGTTAGAATAGAGCAGTGGGTTCTCAACCTGGGGTCCGTGGACCACCAGGGGTCATTGAGGGGGTTCCAGGGGGTCCCCAGTCAAATTGATGAATTGTTAAACTTCAGCATTATTTCATTTACAAGAAATTAACACAATTGGAGAATGGAGAAGAATGACTGTTTTGATCATAGTTTCTCTGTTATCTCTCTACCTACAATACAGATAGTCATGGGATTCTGGACAAAATCATATCTAGCAATAAAAATATTCACAGTTTTGGGTCCAAGAGACAAAATCTCATCAAATGGGGGTCCGGGGCCCCGATGTGGACTAAATTACGGGGTCCTTGATAGGAAAAAAGGTTGAGAATCACTGGAATAGAGGGACTGGAATAAAGTTGTGGATTACTGCCAAAGTGAAAACGTTTGCTGTTTCGTGCCATAAAGCAATCCAGCAGATTTTCCTCCAAATTTGATCCAGTGGCCCACAAGGTAAAATGCAGTGTAGAGGCCGGTAGAGGCGGCCGATCTGCTCTGGACTTGTTTGTGGTCTTTATGGTAATTATACCAACATCTCAAGGTAAACGCGTTGATGATTTATCCGTGTTAAAATACAACAGAGAGCAACCTTTATATCGGTCTTGCACTCAATTCCAGGTAGCTTTAATGAGGCCTTGAAGAGTCTTGGCTTTCTGAATGTGTCAGAAATCCAGCAGATACCCTGACTCTCTCCCTCGTGTGAATGCGATGCCTTTCTCCGCTTTCCTTTACACTAGATATTGAGTTCTCTCTCTTTTACACCCCCCTTCTTTCTTTCCTCTCTCTATCATCCAGTAGAAAATACCATTCGCGGCACACACCTCCAATCGGGGGGGGGCCCTCTCCGCATGCGGCCCCTTCCCGGCCATGCCCATCTATTACGGCCGCCTCATCAGCCGAGCGGCGGGACGGATGTACCCATTCTGTCCCGGGCTAACCTCCTGGGGTAACATCCGTGGGCAGATGCACCCCCCCCCCCCCTTTACTACACCTCCCACCCTCTTTTTTTCTAAAAAAAACAACAACAAAAAACAAGCCTCCACCGCGGGATACAACTTTGTTTTTGCACTTGCCTCCCGAAAAACAAAAGCCGAGATAGATGTTTTGGGTTTTTTTTTTTTTGTGCGAAGGAAACTTCGAACGGGCAGAATGGCAATGTTGTCAATGTTGTTGGTGGTGCAGTGGT